>NW_027361993.1:5530000-5707500 GCF_039654945.1 Dendrobates tinctorius
ACAAACTCCTTGAAGATGTTGTACCTGGGTGGATTTGAACCCAGGACCCCAGTGCTGCAATGGTAACCACTAACGGTGAGCGAATTTGCTCGGGTCCCTGCTTACTCGGCAAGCTATAGCTGTTACCAAATAAGCTGTAGAGGGAACCTGACTTCCTGGATCGTGCCAGCTGCTCAGCTGTTCGGCTCCGCGACTGCATATGTTGCGGCTGAGTGACAGTCACAACACAAGCATGTAGAGCCCAACAAACTGACCAGCCGGTGCGATCCAGGAAGCCAGGTTCCCTCTGCAGCTTATTTGGTAAACGCTATGGCTTGCCGAATAAGCAGAGACCAGAGCAAATTCGCTCAACTCTAGTAAACACTGAGCCACTGTGCTGCCCTAAACTACTAAAATTAAGTAGTTTTCATACTGGAAGACACACAAAAGACAATTTTTTTTTCTCCAACTACATTTTTTATTCTTGCTGTTTAGACTGGGTCATGGTCAACAGAGTCGCCTCATTATAATTAAAAGTGTACTAAAATACTTGTAACAGGGTCTACCAAGCTGGGGTACCTCTTTCAGTACCACCCCGTGTTTTCGGAGGTCTGCTCTGCGTTGGCTGGAGTCTGAATGAATGACGCTGGCTGGAATTCCTTGGTTACATGGGCGCATATAAAAGATGACTGCTTCTCCATGTATTTCCAGTCTGACAACACTTTACTCACAGGACACAGAATATATCACACAGATACAGTGGGCCGGCCAATAGAAAAGCGGCAGGCCAGACATATATTACAAAAGCCGCAGGTGGCCGGAGCCTGCAGATGTTTACTGTGGGAATTACAAAGGTGGGGGGAGGGCGGACAAAAGGAGAATATCGTGTCCCCTCTGCCCAGGGGCGCAGCCTGTGAACTGATGCATTAGGGACATGCATCTCACATGGAACCTATTATACATACATATAACTGCACAACATATTCTGGGTGCTGAGTGGTTCCGTAACACGTAACTTTACCTATTGTGAATGGTGGATTCTGTTTTATCTACTGTATATAGAGGTGTTACCATCATTGGTTTTGGGTGCATTTACATTGCTGTATGCGGATTTTGTTGGTCTCTTATTGAGATTAGTACCTTTTTTAGGGTCACTCCTAATATGATATAAAATGGTTGTTGCCCACTAATATATTTTCTACATAAAACCTTTTTTCCCTTCCTTCATCTCATTCCTTTCATTTTTATCCAGGGTGAGTTAGGGGAGATAGGGACAGACGACGTCCGAGTGGGGGCGCCAAACAATCGATTTCTTCTAGGGTGCCAACCTCCACGGCTAGGAAGGTGTGTAGATAGGTTATTGTAGTCCTTGGTTAGGGCTTTTTGTCTTTGTGGATTACACGGGAATAGGTGTTTTTATATTTAAATTATCAATAAAAGTTTTTAAGGGAATATATGTACACAAATAATATGGATTTATTCCTTTGTTTATTTAAAGAGTTTGCATCTCACATGGAACCTATTATACATACATATAACTGCACAACATATTCTGGGTGCTGAGTGGTTCTGTAACACATATCAATACTATACTTCTAAAAGCCTAAACAAGGCAGCAGAACAATACTATACACCAATAACATTCTGTAATTACCTTCCTTGTCACTGATTCCTCCTTCGTTACCCAGAGTATCTTATCCTATAGATACTTTTCTGTCCATTAACCCCAATTCATTACTGCTGCAGCAAATAAGCCCAGCCATATTTTCTACACAAACAATACAGAAAAGATGTTTTGGGTTCCAATATGGCCACCAGAAAAGAAGAGTTTTAAAAAATGTAAGGGATTGTTAACCCTCCCCCTCCCACTAGGTAAAATCTTCAGTAAAGCCCCCGTCTCACATAGCAAGATCGCTGAAGCATCACCGATTTTGTGACGCAACAGCGACCTCGCCAGCGATCTCGCTACATGTGACACATAGCGGCGACCGCCCCCCCCCGCTGGATATCGCTGATTGTGCTCAAATGTCCTGGGCCATTTTTTCATCGTCAGCGTCCTGCTGACCAGCATGCATCGCTGTGTTTGACCCAGACGAGAGACCTCGTTGGCGGCGCAAAACTCAGGGACGCAGGCTGGAATCGTTCAGAAAAGCTGCTGTGTGACAAGGTACCAACGACCGCCGAGGATCGTTGGATCGTTGCTGCGTCGCTGAAGAGATCTGCCTGTTTGGCAGCTTATTAACGACCATTTAGCGACGCACCAGCGATCTTTACCAGGTCGCATCGTTGTCGGGATCGCTGGGGCGTCGCTAAGTGAATCGGGACCCTAAGTGCTGCAGCTTGCTAAATCCTAATAGTTTGCATTGTACACAAAGTTAGCATTGGGCTATGCTTACATCTAATTAATTCTATAAATATTACATATTAGATACATTTTATTTAAGATGTAGCATCTGAGTGGGAAATTAATAGGGACTAGAACCGATAACAGCATTTGATAAATTATACCACTTGGCCAAATATAACTGAGTGCAGACAGTTTTATCATTCTGTATCGTTGTTTCCTGCAGCAATCACTCGGCAGAGCTAAAGTCAGATATAGAAATTACAAGGGAAGGACACATAAAATAGAAAGATTTATTTCATCCAGGGTGGCAACCAGGAAACAGGAACACTCACTGACATCAGCATTTAAAAGGGATTTTCCAGTTTGCGTGAATAAAGATTATTATAAACTGAAAACTTCTGAAACTTTGTTACACACTCTGTCTTGACCATTCCCCTGGTGGTAGGTCTATACATTGCACTTTTGCAGCAGATTTTTGCAGCGGTTTTGCTGTATTTTTTGTTTTTCAAATGGATAAACTGCTGCTGTGGCTCAAGGTATCAGAAAGACTTTTTGCCATTATGTTGGCTCTGAAAATGCAGTTGGCTTTCCCCCTCCACATATACATAGGTAGAGTAATTTGCCGCACACTCTTAGATGTGAGATGGAAAACTACTTTATTTAGTGCAAAGCAAACAAGCAAAAACGTCAATGGTGCTGGTAGGTGAGCGACATAGACTTGGCTCTACTCCATATGGGTCTTTATATGTAGTACTATTTCCCTCATGGAATCTAACATGAGTGTTTTTTCTAGCCTGTGGTCCTAACACCTGTATATCTGAACAGCTATCCTAGTGGTAACTAACTATCATGACCTCATTCCTGAACCCATATGCACTCCATCTGCATGTATCTTTGTGATCTCAGTGACTCATTGTTCCATTTTGTCACTGTTCATATATATTTCTAGTGTGTATGGCTCTTGTGATTATTTGTCATCTTGCAGACTTTTGCCTTGCAGGGTTCAGAGGTTCAGATCAAATATAATATATGGTTTTTGTATCCTTGGTAGGGCATTTTATACTGTTAACCACTATTCGGTATGCTGTTTTTATGATCATTTGGCTGACACTTGCACAATCTTTTTTGGAGTATTGCTATAGGTTGCAGGCTGTATTATGAGCCTAGGGTTGTTATAGCTATGTCACATGGATGACTTTTAAATGTTTTTAAATGTGTGTGTTGGTGCATTCATGTCCAATAAAATTTGCTTCTAAACGCTATCTCCTGGTTTGTGGTGATCCCCCTTTTATGGCCTATCTTTTTCTTTGTTTTTGTTATAAGATGTTTCTCGTGTACACCACCGTCTTAGTCAAATCCTCCATGGGTACCTCAAAAAGATGAAAAACATAACAAAAAAAGATTCTTCAAGCATATATCACCCAGAGATCCACTTATGCCTTCATTATGGTCTAAGAAAAATAACTCCAAAATGCTAAATCTTTAAAGGGGCTTTCCATGCTTGGGCTTCAAGTGTGCAGCCACTGTAAATCCTCACAGCGTGCGCACTGCACATTATTAGAGTGCGCCGGATTGCCTACAAGCAGCTTTTTACCGACCAGACGTGTGCAGTCTCACTCAATATAAGTGAATTGAACGCCTAGTTGGAATGAGGCCAGAAGTATGCAAATAGTATACTCGCTGTCACATGACAGGAGAATCCTGACAGTGTGTACTGTGCACTCCATGAGGATTCACAAGTCTGCAGTCACATAGAGTGACTGCAGACTTGAAGCCCAAGCCTGAACTTAACTAAATGTGACTGCTCCCTTTGCACCTTCCATAATTACTGTACATACGAGAAGAAGTACATTTAGCTTTTTCTGCATTCCCTACACGCCAATAACTTCTACCGGAGTGTAGAGGACAAGGTACTAGCATTTTTAGGAAAGGTACCAAAAGGTGAAATCAACATATTATAAAAGCAAAATATGAGAAATCCCTTTGAATTTTTTATGACAATTTATGTTGGAAGAAACAGTAAGTCCTCTACCGCAGTAAGGGCAGCAGGTGGCGCTACAGAGCACAGTGTGATTTGTAGACTAGTCTAGCGCACAGTTTTTTTTGCGTGATGCATTATTATTACTCTGCTTTTATACACTTCATGAATGTAAAATGTAATTTTGCTGATATTTTAAACCAAACTCAACGTCCCAGGGTGATTTCTGCGCAAAGACTTAATTGATTGCTTTTCTTACTCTATGTGTAGATCGTAAAACTACAGCAATTACATCAAGCAATGGAAATATTACTGCCTGCTCGCCATTATTTATTTTCTAAAGCAGGAATTTATTGCAAATAGTTGAGATAATTCTTCCATTCTTTGGAAAATTGCCACAGGATCATTAATGCCTCCTACACTGTATCTACCAGGATTAAGATCTCACCCAACGCTGATGGGAAAATAAATTGTCCGCAGCATCCTCCTTTACAGCACAGGGGTGAAATGCCACTGATAAGTAAAAGCTCGAAAATTCATAAATCAGCGGAGCTCCTACTAAAGAAAGAAGGCAGCAGCTCGGTGTACAACCGCTCAGGCCTGAGCTCTGCCGCTTTATTCTACTTCTATTCGTTTATTTTTCAAGACAACTTAATAAAAATATTAAAAAAAATTAAATAATAATTTTATTGCTATAGTGCCGCCATATTTTGCAGCACCTTACAAACATAGAGTAAAACGCTGTCCACCTTTGGACCTTTTTTATTCAAAAGGGTCCCCAAAAGAGAAGTTGTCCTGCTACTACTAATATAATGTCCGCGAAGACTCAATTGAATGTGAAAGGAAAAAAAGGCAAAAATTTGGAGATGACCGACTAATAGCGAAAAGTGCAAACGCGCAACACAGCACAGAGTATTTCAGGAGACACCAATACAGCTCTTGTAGGAAGCCTGTCCGATCATGTGATAAGGGGATTTAATATCACATATAACAAGTGATTATTTCCATAGTTACTCTATGAACACCCCACATCCGACCCTCCCCACTTTACTTTTACACAATGCATTATTTACTTTTTAAGATAAAACTTTCTTTTTATCGCTACAAACAAATGGAAAAAAACGTAATAACCAGAAATCAGGAGCCGCCAAGCGAGTCATTTCATATTTGTAAAAAAACATCTAGTTATGTGAAGTTGCTTCCGAGTTAATGTCATATTCCACGACTTTAGAAGTTCCGCTCAGCATCTTTTGAAGATTTTTTTTTCCCCCAGGAAGGCACAAATTACATGCGCTGTTCTCAAATTCAATTTATTATTTTAATGGTATCCCATGAAGAGAGGCTAATGTAACGACTGACGGGGTCTTCTAGGGGTACAAGCAATTACAGCCCACGGCTCACAGAACAGTTTTATATTTAAAATTAAAGACATTCGTTTTTATTGGACTTTTCCCAGCTGGATAAGTCACAAACATTTTTAAAAAAAAAAACCTCTAAAAACCATTATGTGAACTTTAAAGGCACATTCCAAGAAGAGCTGATACACTGTGTTATGCCTAGCACAGGTCCCGCGGGGGTGGGCACTGCACAGATTATTCATGCTCTGCCTCCTCAGGCTCCTCCTCCTTTCACTGAACATTACAATACCACTATTTTACTCATAAATACTCCATTAGCATATTTTTACATGTGAAGGAAAGAGCCCAAAAAGGAACCCAAGTGTCAGAAGGTTTGTCTGACCCCACAAATTAGCTAGATAAGTCATATACCAGCTGCAAAAACTCAGATGAGGCAAAGGATGGGATAAAACAGGTCAACCACGGATACAAAATTGTGGTAAACATTCACAAAGCAAGAAAATAAAGTAAGTGACCCCTTAAAATGTAATAACTTGTATATCCCCTGTAGGCTTACAGCTGAGCAGGTACTGGATGGAGAGTATGAGTCAACGAGGTGCCGATGTGAAACCTGGAGAGAAGGCTCCAGCATAATAGGTGCTGAGAGGGTTATTAATGGGTCCAGAATTTTGGATCCGGGTTTTAGCAATGACTGGTAGAGCTGGGCATGACTGGTCATTCCCATCCTCCAATCCAGGAGGTGCAGCTGAGATAAAAGATAACTGAGCTGCTCCACAAGTGTCTGTGAGATGTGAACGAAGGTGGAAAGACCTTTGGTGTTGTTTTATCTCTGCCAGAGACTTAGTTGGACATTAATCAGCACGGGTGAGCCCATGCTATCCTATGGACTGTTTGTTTGTGCTTACCTTTATACTGCGGGAAAGGCCATTTGGTTTCCTTTATGCTGACAGTTCATGAAGTCTAATAAACTTTACTGTTTGCACTAAGAAGCTTTATGCCTGTGCGGACCTGGCGACTACCAAAGATTGAAATCCCTACACCCCCTTTAAAAGAGGCCTATCACCTGGTAAGACATGTTCAGTTTTTATCAGATGTTTTTCATTTTGCTCCCCTCAGCATTTCACTTTTTGTTTCTTTTAGATCCGCCATATGGTTCCAGAGATATGAGGCTTTTTACTTAGTGCTTTTTGGTCTTTACAAAGGGGTGTGGCTCACAGGGAAATAACGCAGAGGAGCCCAAAGACACTCCCCCCAGAGAACCCACAGCAATATGCCCCATAAAAATAGCCATAGATAAAAATGCCCATTTCTTTAGAACCGTATGGTAGATTTAAAAGAAATTAAAAACTGAATACTCAAGGGAGCAGAGGGAATGAAATGCGAGCAAAAACTGGGCACTTTTTATCTGGTGACATGTACCCTTTAACTTTAATTACCTCCTCCAAACATTTGCTGTAGCTGCATATAGTATATGACCTGTACATTGTTGATGAGGATTTTTGGATTATTCTTCCCTGCAAATGTGTTTAGGTTCATCAATATTTCTGGGATGTCTTGCATGCACAATCATCTCCAGGTCATGTCCCAGCATATCAATAGGATTAAGGTCAAGACCCAAGTCTTCTTTTTCAACCATTGTTAAGTTGATTTACTTGCCTGCTTTGGGTCATTGTCTTATTGCTTCACCTAATGTCTACTCAGCTTAAGTTCATGGACTGCTGTCTTCATATTGTTCTGTAAAAGGTTTTGATCCCTTCACTATACTTTACAGTCAGGATGAGGATCTGGTGTTGGTTTGCAGCGTTTTTCTACCTACCAATACATTTGTGCTAAAAATGTCTAATTTGGTCTCAGCTATCCATAAAACATTTTCCCACCACTATTATGATACCAGAACACCCCGGTGGTCTTGGTCAAAATTGGGACAGTCTACAAGGTTTTCTTATGGACAGCAGTCACTTCCTTCATGGCTTTCTTCCATTACTGTCCAATGTTTTTTTAAAAGTGGATACATGAAAAGAGGTTTCCACAGTTGGTAGGGTCTTGATATAGGTATATTTCCTGTTAGTGTGAGGGACGGACAGGGCTGTAGTCACGCCACCAACATCTGCAACAGTGTGCCCTAGCCTCCCATCACATAAACACGCTGCCCAACACTCAGCATACCTGCAGCTCCTTTCACAGCTCCATCAGGGTCTTCTATATGTTTCTGTAGGACTTCAGGATCCACTTTAGAAATAACGGAATCACAATCCAGTTCAAATTTAAATGGAGCAACTTTACTGAGACTTGTACACAGCATATTTATATTCTTTCCAGCATCATCATCATCATCAAGGTTCACAACATTCAACTCCTCTTCTGTCCCTTTCCTTCTCTCTCTTACACTAAGCCCGCTTCCGGGGCGGACCGTGCCGGACGGTCTCACAGCATCTTCAATGCCCAGCCACACTCCAGTTGGGTGTTCCCTCAGCCATTTCCCCGGCTTTGAGGGCATCAGCCCACGAGATAAGCTGCCACATGTTAAGTGATGTGCCTGTACTGCTTAGTCTTCACCAGCAACTGCAGACCCACTTATACTGTGCTGCCAGTACTGCTGCTATAGATCCCTCTGTAACAATTCTGGCCATGGATACTATATGCTGGGCCTATGGCTTGAGCTGAATTTTGCGTGAAACAGTGTTGCCCAGGGCTAGCAAGTCCTCCTGAGCTAATGGGCACCCTCTCCCTGACTGCCTCCTGTCAAGAAGTCCTTCCTACCTTATCCAACCGTGCCCATCATATATTTAACTATCTACACACTGGTTCCCTTATTCCTACTATAACTATGGTCTCTATGCCCCCATCTAGTGGCTAATCTGAAGTAATACTCCCCTTTAACCTTATACCCTCATCTAGTGGCCGACCCGGGGTAACTCACTTTCCCTAGCAGATATAGACAAATCCAATGCAGTGGCAACAGACAATACTTTATATATGTACACTTAGCAACAAAGACTATGCATATGTGGCGCCTCTGAGGCTCAGTCGCCACAGAGGTACTGCACCTTCTCCTAAGGTGTAGTGCCGCACCAACTAGGTAAGTTGGGAACTCCTTTCTTCACTCCAACACCTGCATCCCACACACAGGATAGTTCAGTAGGTCCACCTAGCAGCTTCAGGCTGGGGGTAGCAGGGCACCCTTCGTGGAACCCTGCTTCGTAACACGAGATGTGTTGGGAGGTGGGTGGAGTTAGTATAAAAGAGGGGGAAAACTTAGATTTGGAGTTCAGTTCACTAGGTGAGTCTGACAGAAGGTCAGTCTGGGGTGAATCCCAGAGAAGTTCAGTACTGAAGTTCAGTTTTGAGTTCAGTTTGAGTTAAGTTTAGAAAGAGAGTGCTGCAGCTGCCTCAGTGATCTGAGCCAGCTGGCATGGGAAAGAGAAGAGAAAGAGAAAGATGTAGACCTGCAACCTAAGCTTCCATAAGAGAGAGAAGGAACAGCGTGGAACGAAGGAGTAAGAGAACAGAGAGGAGTTGTGGGGCGGAAGAGGAACCCTGCCTATAGGTTCTCAGTGCAAGGCCGGGGCCCGGTCCTCGAGGTTGTATGGACACTTATGGTTCTGCAGCAGACACCGGTGGAGTAGTTGGCTGTAAATGCACTACGCCCATCCAAGACTTGGGACACAACAGCAACCGATTTGCGAGCCAGGACTCTGAGAGGAGTCCCCGATAGAGGCTACAGCTGTCTGTCATACAAGTGAGGTTCTAGGAACATCTGACAGGAGGAATTCCAGAGTAACTACGGTACTGGAGTTCTTCACACTAAAAGACGCAATAGAGGAGTCGTTCAGGAAAGGCACATGTTGGTGGAGTGTTGGAGAGAAGAACCCTGACTTGCCCGGGAGGTTGATTGAGTCTCTACCCCGGAGTACACGGCACGAAGGCAGGCACCAGTGGGTTCCACGAACTGTGAGTAAAGCTTTGAAACTGCAAGCCCTGGTGTCCTTCATTCAATCACCGCTAACACCTTCAGCACCGCTACATCTGGGTACCAGCATCTATACCATTCTGCGCCTCTCCTCATCCATTGCACCTACACTGCCCTGGGACTACAGCTCCACCTGTGGGAAGCTATACCATCTTTGCTGCACCACACCATCAGTCCCAGCGGATCTGCATGCAGCGTTGGCTTACCATCTCCCTTGCCAAACACCACGGGTGGCGTCACAAACTATTCAACTAAGCTATAACACTATTGACATCACCGCCATTGATATTGGGCTCCCAGGGCCACGGACCGGGTCACCGCTGCTGTGACACATCCCCCCTGACACCGGCCTGGTACCTAGTACCCCGCTGCCCTGGGTGTGAGGGGCGACCCACATCAATATTAAGATACCGCATATATACATCGGGACGAAACATTAAAGGGGTTAAAGGCAGATATCAACATTACAACCCCTTACACTACGCTTGGGTTCTTTTATACCCCTTTCAGGACTGCCCTTTATGCTCTTGGAGTGATCATAACAGGTCGCCAACCCTGAGGAGTAGCAGACCTAAATTTTCCCCATTTATAGAAAATTAGGCTAAACGTGAATTGATATAAACACAGATCTAAAACAAAGTTTTTGCTTCCTTTCTCAGCTTTGTGTCTCTATAACATGTCTTCTGAAAGTTGTTTGCCTCAAGGCATGGTTCACGCTAACCATTAAGAAGAACAGATATGCAAGTACCCAGGCTTTGTTTGCCTTTATTTAATGAGACCAGTGAATCCCAATAATTTAGAGGTGATAAACATGGAAGATCATTTACTTTTTCTCCCTGTCCAGTAGACGTTGACCCAATGTAGTCAACAAAAGACAAATCTAATAGAACTGGTAGTGTGCTATTTATTTAGCCAGATTAGGATTGTCTATCATTGTGATTTAGATATCAATCCCACCACATTTTTATTAGCAATGAATGCAAAAATCCAGATAATTCCAAAATGACTCACTTTTTCAAGCAAAAGTCCAAGCCACACTCCTGCCAGCCGCTAAGCCCCACAGCTATAGTATTACCTGTCTCTATAGCAGATAGTTTTTTTTTCCTAGTGGATGCAAAAACCTTTCTGATCAACGTTCAAGAGCAACTAGGGAGGATATTTTTGGTATTATCCTTTGTATGCAGAAAATAAGCAGAGGCCACAGGATCCGAGAGTCTATTTTCGCCATACGTTAGATGTGCAGAGCAGTAAACTTTGCTCTGTTTTTTTCTGTTGAGCTTTTGGCAAATAACATTTCTTTTCTGATTTCTTTATTTTTAAGACCTTTAGGGGGAAACAGCAGGGACCATTCTAACCTGCAGGGGTTGCTATTTTCAGAGTCGCTTTTTGCAAAAATCTCCTCCTGTGCCTATCAGTCTCCTGCCAAGAGTGGAGCTGACATGTAGTCGCTAATGCGGAGGAATAGAAGGGGTAAAAGATCACCGTGAAGATGAGAGACCGCAAGAAGCATGCCGAGGTACAATGATTTTCTTCAAATGCCTTTAGCAGCCATTATACATCTCATGCCCATAACTATGATCCCTTGCAAGGAGAGAAAACAAAAAAAAAAAAAACTATTTTACACTCCATGCAACCCTAATTCGCACAGGGAAAAAAGAGCTAGAAAATAAAGACTAAAATGGCAACAGTACAGGAAAAGATTCAAAAATCCCTTTTTTGCTTTTCGTATATTTTTGGAAACCGCATATTCAAAAAGTAATAGGAAATTGCATAATTGTAACCTGATCTATTTGTAAGTTGGAGTGATCTAATAAATGGGGAAAACAGAGAACAGATATTCCGACTACGGTATTTTCCATAAAGTTGTGATCCCAGTGCTTAGACCCAAACTGATCCTGAGACTGAGGCACTTGTGCACACTTGGCCATTTCCATATATTAGACCACATACGAGATGACTCTTCTCGATGACTAGTGAGGATAAAATAAAAGTCCACCTTTACACTGCAAGAGGGTGTGACAAAGGCTGAGAATCCGCAGTGCTGTGCAGCATTTGTGTCCAAGGACTGCCATATACTGTCCAAAATGGACCCTGGGGAACTGACCGGAAGTGGGAGAGTTTCAGGGCGGATAAGTGTGGATGGAGCACTGGGTCAGGTGACCTTGGTGACACATTTGCTTGGTATAAAAGGTCAGCGCGCCAAAATGGGAGCGGATTTGCACGAGTGAACAGGGCCGCTGCTTCCTGCACTGATGTATGGTACATGGGTTGGCCTGGGCTAGTACAACAGACTTTCCGGGGGTCGGTTGAAGGCGACCCAACGAGCCTTGTTAGACTTTGTCAGGAGGACTTGTGGCATAGTGAGAGAAACGAGAGACCCCCGCTAAGGCCTGTGTTGGAGGAAGTAGCAATGCACTGACTCTAGTAGTGCTGGGATCGTTACCCCTGTAAGAAAGCTATAACAATATATAGCAAGAGACTGTCAGAATTGTTAGAGTGAACCTGAGGATTCATTGTATGTCTATATTGTATAATTCACGCTGTAATTACTATGCTTTGTATTATTCACTTTTACTATGATTAACACAATTTCCCACCAACCTAGAGAAATAAACTGTTTAATTGGCTACTTCCGCCTTGTCCCCGTCTGCGCATTTAATCCGGTCACCTGCTTACAACACTGCAGATAGAAATGACAGCATACCATCATTAGGGTCCATTAATGGGGACCCACCTTGATTAAGAATTGGCCAAGCTCCCTGTATTGGATCATACACATGGCCGCTGTTGAATGGATCTATAATAAGGCGTCAATAGAAATCTATAGCCCTATACTTTACATCTATGCCTTCAAATTGTGCCATGTTGTATTGTGGAGGTATTCTTCCCTAAAGGAGGCACAGAACAATGAGCAAACACAGTTTCTACGACTCCATAGGATGGATCCATTTGGACCTTATCTATTCTCCACAAGTTGCAGCAACTTCAAACCTTTTCCAAGCTACTTGGAGACTATATTTTGGAAACTAAAAAAACACACTAATTTGAGTCTACCTACACATTAAAGAGTGGCTGCAATTATCAAACGCCTTGTATTTTACTCTTACAGGACTTCGCCAAGCTGAGAAAAAAGGTGATGTTGAGTGGTGGCTTCCCAAGGGCTCCTTCACACATAAACATGTTTTTTTTTGCGTATGAGAAAAATCATTGGCGTTTCATTAGTTTGTTGAGTTAGTGAGTTTTTAGTCTGAGTGTTATTAGAGTTTGCTCAGTGTCTGTTTTTAGTTTGGTTGGAGTCTCATTAGCTTTTCTTGGATGAAAAAAACAAGAGGTTCCTCAAGCTTCAGTCCGTGAAACGTGTATGGCATCTGAGTGCTGTCCCATTTTTTCAAAGATCCATGGACTTGCATTGGAGAGTTTGATCTGACGCTCCAAGTCTTTATGATTTCGTGTGGACCACAAGGTGCGAGTAAAAAAAAACACTTATGAACAGCCCCTTAAACTATCATAAGTACAACAATTATGAAAAACACAAACAGCAATCGGAATAGAAAAATTGACACCTGGACTAGCGTTACACCATGACCCAGTCTTAGTTTCTTACACCCCTTTCCAAGATATGCAGAAAAGACGCCAGCCACCAGCTACCTTCTTTTATTCTTTTATTAATTAATAAGAGTTAAGCAGCCAAATTTTGACTTATTTTGATCCTGCAGAGCTACTTTTATATTAGTCTGAAAAGTAAAATATCCAATGATCATAGTTTCCCCTCCCCATCACAAGCTCCTCCGTTGGGGGCTTCCATCAATCAGCTCTCCATGGCTCATCTTCTATGACCCTTGGGAGCAATATATCAGGAACATTGTAATAAAGTTAATACAGTCTCGTATACTAATAATATATATAATGTTCTACTACTTGACATTTTATAAATAAATATAAATTTTTGGCTTCAATATTTGAAGACTGACAACGCTCGATGCCTTTTCCATAAATTAATGAGTTTATTCCTAAGCATATATTTAGGAATGTGTCATACTCATTATCTTTTCTTAATAGCTCATCATTAAACTTCAGCTAATGGGTCACCTGGGACCAAAGGAACAGGCAGGTAACACATGAAAGCTACAAGGTCTTCTTTAAAGGCCTTTATTACATGGGTCTTTATGGCAGAAAAGGGGTTTAAATACCACCCTGCGACGGTTATAAAGGGAGTTAATTACAGGAGGCAAATGCCATTAAACAAAATGTGATCTGTAATTTTATTTCTGAATAACTTAAAAAGCAATTAGAAAAATTTTTATCTTAAATATTATCCCCATCTTACGTTGTTAAAAATGCAAGATTTATAAAACGGCGCTCACATCGCTTCTCAGCCATATTCACATTTATACTGAGCGCACAACTTTTACAATGCTGAGTGCATTCAAACGTTTTGTACTTAGATCATACCAGTAACCTGTATTAAAGCGCATTTCCCATGAAAGTGTTAAAGGGTTACTTCAACAGGACAACCCCTTTCCATGTCTCAATACAGCATATGGATATGATAAAAGAAAGCAATTATTGCCCCATACATATAACCAGGCGTGTAACTACAAAATATGCATGAGTTGCAATTGCACCTGCGCCCGTGAGACTATAGGGGGCCCAAAAAGTCCTTTTGCCCCATATGAAAAGAATTACTACCTGTGATAGTTGGGGGCCCTGATGATTTTTCATTGGTGCCCGCAAGCTTCATGTTACGCCACTGCATTTAACAATACTACATTTGCCCTGTTGTTAGTGCAATTTCCCCCAATTATAACAGGTAATCCTCGGAGGATCTCATGCAGGTGCACACAGTGATCAGATGATCCCAGTCTTATCCTTAGAATACATTCCCTTTCATTGAAATCCTAGTCACAATATGGAAGTACAGTGGGGAAAAAAAGTATTTAGTCAGTCAGCAATAGTGCAAGTTCCACCATTTAAAAAGATGAGAGGCGTCTGTAATTTACATCATAGGTAGACCTCAACTATGGGAGACAAACAGAGAAAAAAAAAATCCAGAAAATCACATTGTCTGTTTTTTTTTCATTTTATTTGCATATTATGGTGGAAAATAAGTATTTGGTTAGAAACAAGCAATCAAGATTTCTGGCTCTCACAGACCTGTAACTTCTTCTTTAAGAGTCTCCTCTTTCCTCCACTCATTACCTGTAGTAATGGCACCTGTTTAAACTTGTTATCAGTATAAAAAGACACCTGTGCACACCCTCAAACAGTCTGACTCCAAACTCCACTATGGTGAAGACCAAAGAGCTGTCAAAGGACACCAGAAACAAAATTGTAGCCCTGCACCAGGCTGGGAAGACTGAATCTGCAATAGCCAACCAGCTTGGAGTGAAGAAATCAACTGTGGGAGCAATAATTAGAAAATGGAAGACATACAAGACCATTGATAATCTCCCTCTATCTGGTGCTCCACGCAAAATCCCACCCCGTGGGGTCAGAATGATCACAAGAACGGTGAGCAAAAATCCCAGAACCACGCGGGGGGACCTAGAGAATGAACTTCAGAGAGCTGGGACCAATGTAACAAGGCCTACCATAAGTAACACACTACGCCACCATGGACTCAGATCCTGCAGTGCCAGACGTGTCCCACTGCTTAAGCCTGTACATGTCCGGGCCCGTCTGAAGTTTGCTAGAGAGCATTTGGATGATCCAGAGGAGTTTTGGGAGAATGTCCTATGGTCTGATGAAACCAAACTGGAACTGTTTGGTAGAAACACAACTTGTCGTGTTTGGATGAAAAAGAATACTGAGTTGCATCCATCAAACACCATACCTACTGTAAAGCATGGTGGTGGAAACATCATGCTTTGGGGCTGTTTCTCTGCAAAGGGGCCAGGACGACTGATCTGGGTACATGAAAGAATGAATGGGGCCATGTATCGTGAGATTTTGAGTGCAAACCTCCTTCCATCAGCAAGGGCATTGAAGATGAAACGTGGCTGGGTCTTTCAACATGACAATGATCCAAAGCACACCGCCAGGTCAACGAAGGAGTGGCTTCGTAAGAAGCATTTCAAGGTCCTGGAGTGGCCTAGCCAGTCTCCAGATCTCAACCCTATAGAAAACCTTTGGAGGGAGTTGAAAGTCCGTGTTGCCAAGCGAAAAGCCAAAAACATCACTGCTCTAGAGGAGATCTGCATGGAGGAATGGGCCAACATACCAACAACAGTGTGTGGCAACCTTGTGAAGACTTACAGAAAACGTTTGACCTCTGTCATTGCCAACAAAGGATATATCACAAAGTATTGAGATGAAATTTTGTTTCTGACCAAATACTTATTTTCCACCATAATATGCAAATAAAATGAAAAAAAAAACAGACAATGTGATTTTCTGGATTTTTTTTTCTCAGTTTGTCTCCCATAGTTGAGGTCTACCTATGATGTAAATTACAGACGCCTCTCATCTTTTTAAGTGGTGGAACTTGCACTATTGCTGACTGACTAAATACTTTTTTCCCCACTGTATATTAGCTGTGTATTGTATAGTACTAGTGGCAAACTATAGCTGCTTTTATTATTTAGGCAGCTGTTTGGAAGATTTAATGTGGCCAACGTATGGCATTGATATTTTTTGGCACCATTCTGTATGGCACTCTTAGTTAGTCACTATATGCGTGGTCGATGCCCCCAGTCAAGTGCTAGAGACTGGAGCTCCCTCAAGGGTACCCACTGTTCCCTGTGCAAACTGCATATAAGGCTCAGGAGCCGCTTTACACCATACAGCGTGTGTTGTAGAGCCTGTGACCAAATTTACTGCTGTGAACAGAGTTAAGTCAGATAGTAGCAACTTAACTAAATTTCTAGGCACATAGTAAAAAAAAAAGCAGCTGAATCAACAGCAGGAGCGGTTGGTGACCGTTCTGAGCCATTGCCAGGTAAAGCAGGCAGGTAGCTTCCTCTATTAGGAATTAACTGCCTGCTTTACCTGGCGCCGGCTCAGAGCGGTCACCAACCACTCCTGCCGGCGATTCAGCTGCTCCAAGTCAAGAGAGCAGCTCTTCATCTTCCGGGCTGCTCTGTCAACAGGGCATGACTGCAGACGTCATGTGGATTGACAGACAGCTCCCACAAGTTAAGCAGCAGGGAGCCGGCTGTCAATCAGCATGACATCGGTCAATACATCCCGTCAACAGAGTAGAGCAGAGCGGAAGAGAAGCCGCTACTCTGTGGACAGGACAAAAGTGAAGGCCGCTGGAACGCAGGCAAGTGGGGTCTGTGACTGCTCTGTGCCGGCAGAGATCAGCCCGACACAAAAGGCAGGTAGTTAGCTGTCTGTTAGTTTTTAGACACATAATAAAAAAATAAATTGTCCTTGATAAACGCTTTAACCCCTTAGATGATGCTGTCAGTCATGACAGCAGAATTTCACAGATTTGACAATGGAGTGCCCACTGTTTGTCATGGCAGTCTTATTTGCCCTATTTAAACTCATGTGAAGCACAGCCAGGCATCATAGGAGAATGGTAATTTTAGAATAAACTGAAATATTACAATATTGCACTGTATTGTACAGGCGATCGCAGGTTCAAGTTCTCCATTGAGACTAATAAAGTAAAACATACAATGAAAAGTATGTATAAAAAATAAAATAATAATGTTTTCTGGAACGTTGTTAATATCTAAAGAAGTAAAGTGATCATGCATAACTGTCCAAGCTAATAAAATATTGCATGTTTCTCATATGGTAAATGCCAAAATGAAAAGAGAAAAAAAAATTGAAATAACAGAAATGCTGTTTTTTGGGGTTGCTCCACCCCACAAGAAAATGGAATAAAGAGAATAAAATGAGATCAGAAAGTTGCAAGAACTCCAAAATGCTACCAATAAAAATTACAGTCCATACTGCAGAAAACAAGCACTAATACAACTTCATCAACAAGTGAAAAAAAAAAGTTAGCGCTCTTGAAAGAAAAAGCAAAAAAGGAGAAGGGCCAAACCTGGAGCCGGCGCTAACTACATGGTGCAGCCATACGTTCACGGTAATATCAGCCGGAAAACAAAGCCTGCTGCAAACATCCAAGGATCCTTAACGCTTTCCGCTTCTCCCTATCTGGATGGTATGTGATTGTCAATCCTTTTTTATGCATCATGGGTTAATTTACAGACTTAAGAATTCTCACTTTGTTCGTGTCACATGAATTCCACCTCAATAGATAGACCGACACCTGTTTCTACACACAAGGTTATGTTCAATTGTCAAACCATAAATCAGAATTTTATGGCTAAAATGAAGACATGCCCCTCTTAAAGGAGCAGGAACTTTTCACAAAATATTAAACGCTATTTTGCTCTTGTATGTTGAATGACTTTTGACAAATTGGGTAAGCGCAACATGACAAAAACTGGATCCACTGGTAGCCAATAAGTATGTAATGGATCAGTGGTCAACACTTAAATGTTTCAGAATGAAGATTCTGAACAAATACCTACATCACGGGCTTCTGTCGCGGCTTCTGCGCATGCGTAATTCTCTGCCCTGTTGAGGGCAGAGCAAAGTACTGCAGTGCGCAGGCGCCGGACCTATCTGACCTTTCCCGGCACCTGCGCACTGCAGTACTCTGCTCTGCCCTCAACAGGGCAGAGAATTACACCTGCGCAGGAGCGCGACAGGAAGCAAGGAGGAGGACGTCATCGCTAGAAGATGGGAGGCGCCGGACCCGTACCGCGACACCCATCGGACCAGACCCCCGGGTGAGTATAATCTAACTCGTTTTTCTTATCTTTCAGGTTACATGGGGGGTTATCTACAGCATTACAGAATGCTGTAGATAAGCTCCTGATGGCGGTGGCCGCATCTCATAGGGCAAAAATGAGGTGACAGATTCCCTTTAAGGATAACAAAGTCAATGTTTTGAAGTGGCCATCACAAAGCCCTGATCTGAATCCTATTGAAAATATATGGGCAAAGCTGAAAAGGCCGGTGCGATCAAGGTGACCTACAAACCTGGATCACTTACACCAGTTTTGTCAGGAGGAATGGGAATTCTGACCAACTATTGTGAGAAGCTTGAGGAAGGAGATCCCAAGCGTTTGACCCAAATCATTCAGTTTAAGGGAAATGGTACCAAATACTAAAGAAATATATGTAAACTTTTAACTTTGCAATAAGTAATAAAAATGCCTTAAACATTCTTTCTCTCATTATTATGGTATCTGGCAAATATTAATAATTCTGGTAATCCTAATTGACCTAAAATGGGAAAGGTTTATTCTGATTTCATGTCAGATATTGAGAAAAACATGCAGATGTGTCTTTTATGTAGTGTATGTAAACTTCTGGTTTCAACTGTATAACTACATGAACAAAAGCATACAGTATATATTTTACTGTTTTCTACAGGGCTCATTGTTACCCCCTGCTGTAGCATGTGTAAGTTCATAATTGTTAGAATACTGCTGTTATATACACATTAATATTGCTTCTATATACAAGAATATAACTACTATAATACCGCCCCTATGCAGAAACAATATAGCTACTATAATAATTCCCCTATGTACAAGAATATAACTACTATAATACTGCTCCTATGTACAAGAATATAACTACTATAATACTGCCTCTATATACAAGAATATAACTACTATAATACTGCCCTTAATGTACAAGATTATAACTACTATAATACTGCTCCTATGTAGAAGAATATAACTATTATAATACTGCTCCTATGTACAAGAATATAACTACTATAATACTGCCCCTATGTACAAGAATATAATTACTATAATACTGCCCCTATGTACAAGAATATAACTACTATAATACTGCCCCTATCTACAAGAATATAACTACTATGATACTGCTCCTATCTACAAGAATATAACTACTATAATACTGCCTCTATGTACAAGAATATAACTACTATATTACTACTCCCTATGTACAAGAATATAACTACTATAATACTGCCCACTATTTACAAGAATATAACTACTATGATACTGCTCCTATCTACAAGAATATAACTACTATAATACTGCCCTTAATGTACAAGATTATAACTACTATAATACTGCTCCTATGTACAAGAATATAACTACTATAATACTGCCCCTATGTACAAGAATATAACTACTATAATACTGCCCACTATTTACAAGAATATAACTACTATGATACCGCTCCTATCTACAAGAATATTACTACTATAATACTGCCCTTAATGTACAAGATTATAACTACTATAATACTGCTCCTATGTACAAGAATATAACTACTATAATACTGCTCCCTATGTACAAGAATATAACTACTATAATACTGCCCCTATGTACAAGAATATAACTACTATAATACTGCTCCTATGTATAAGAATATAACTACTATAATACTGTCCCTCTGTACAAGAATATAACTACTATAATACTGATCCCATGGACAAGAATAAAACAACAATTTGCACGGGGCACACAAATATTATAAACGCTCCAGATTTAGTAGAGAAATTCAGATTTTTTTTTTTGTAAGTAGTGTCTTTTATATCCGTGTTCTTAAATTTTGTGTTCAGTTAATCATAAAGTAATAAGCAGAAGAAATAGAACAGCCACAGTGCTGCGTGATCAGCGCTGACCATCAGGTAATTACTGAGCACAAGTAGAGTCCATAAGCGTTCAGACGTTGCCCCAGTTCTGGCTGTAGTCCAGACACACAGTGAACCAGAACTCCCAGTCTGACTGTCTGCCAGACACACGGGAGGCAGCTGTGTAGTGGACAGAACCATGGTGGCACAGAGCCCTGCACAGATTACCTTCCTGGGATTCTACAAAATAAATGGTTTTACTGTTCAATTTAATAACTAGAACTTTTTAAAGGGAATGCATAATCAGAAAATGACATATTGTTCTAATATGGTTTTTATTTAAAAAAATGCTAACTTTTTTGATCATGTAGGTCTTAGTCTCATACATTCAGTACTTTTCAGCAGCTTCATGTACATAGGCAGCAATAGCCTGGCTCTTGCTGCCTAGTCTGAGAGCAACATAATGTAGGAAAAGAGACCCTGATTCTAGCAATGTAGCACTTAGTTTATTGGATGCAGTGGTTGTGATACAATCAGAGTTTTTAGATGCAGCAGAGCTCAGAAAGCTGCCTCCGCCCACACCAGGCTCTCTATGTACATTGTATATTGACAGTGAGCTGCTAACCACAGGAAGAGGTGTGGTCAGACAACTGCTCATGTGACCTGTTGTCCAGGTAGTGATAATCTGGTGATAAATTACTAATTGTATGAAAACAACAGCACACAGCCTGATAAGTGACACATCACTGAAATCAGTGTCTGAGTCCCTACCTCACACTGCCCTCAGATAACACAGCAATAACCTGCTAACAGATTCCCTTTAATAACTTATATAAGAGATTTTTTAGGTATGCTGTTATCTTGGCAAAGGTCATTACCAAGGGAGTTGGAAGGTCCGCTGTGACAATCACATTTTATAATCAATGGATCCTGTGTTATCTACTGATGTTCACTTTAATTGCAATCCTGTCTGTGATGATAATGAGACTACAAAAAAAAGTAATTGTAAGGCTATGTGCCCACGTATGCTGAAAATTTCTGCTTCAAAACCAGACTCCTTCCCAGAAAACGCGCGTTTTATTTTTGCACGTTTTTTGCGCAAAAACCGCACGTTTTTAATGCGTTTTTTTCCACGCGTCTTCTGACTCATAGAAAATAGCTAAAAACGCGGACTTTTCCACAAAATTAATGAGCATGCTGCGTTTTTATAGCGGAAAAAAACGCATCAATGTGCACAAAAAGTGTGGAATTCATTTAAAATGAATGGGATGCTTCTTGTATGCGTTTTTGAAGCATTTTGACCGGGACAAATGCTTCAAAAATGCGAAAAAAACGCTTACGTGGGTACACAGCCTTACAGAACTGGATGCGCGAGTCTAGTATTAGGCTTAGTTGCCAATGTGAAAATTGCAAGATTTATGGATATAAAAAAATTAGGGGAAAAAAAACTCAAAAAAATTAAAAATTAAAAAAAAAAAAAAAACACAAAAAAAATACATGTAGCATACAAACCTGATCTAAATAAATCAGGTCATTTTCTGGATACACATTCCCTCTAAAAACACCTTTACTATGCCACGAGTATCCCAAGCTATACTCACTGGTTGTAGCAAGCACATCATGGTGCTGGCGTTAGTTTCATGTGTGCAGTGTATGACAGTAGTACAGAAGTACTGTGTGGCAGTATTCTGTTAGTAAATAGCAATATTGATTGTTCTTGTGGAGAGAATCACTACCAGTTTCTAGAAATAAATGGCCACAATGGTAATAATATCACTGTGTCCCTTGAGCTGATAGTTTAGAGACCGCTGTACTGAGATGCCAGTGACAATTTAAAAGGATCCGCAAAGGGAGGACCCTCTCTATAGGTGCCATATGGTCACATAGAGCATATGTAATGAAATATTCCCAATGCAATTCTTCATCATTTTCTTTTTGAAATCCCATTAGACAGTTGTGTATTTATAAGACGTTGACCGTCTCCTAACCGGGAGTCAAGATCTCGCATTAAGATGTTGTCTGGTGGTGATGAAGTACCAGGGTCAAGGGCAGGTGAGGGAATGTAGATATGGAGATAAACAGGAAACAGAAGCATAGATTCAGCCAAACTGATATGTTCCATACTAATGGAGATGGGAAGTCCTTGTGCGGGTACTGACATGCGATGGGTCTGTGAGAGGACAAAGCTGGGACAGGAGACCTACTGTGTGCAAAATGAGACTGTCCTCAGTCTCAGGGGGTTCCTACTAATGGCAACATTTCACTGTGCGATGCCAAGTTGGAGACATTTTTGCTTTTACTTAAATTTCATGGCTAAAACAAAATAATTTTTTTCCATAACATTTTGTACTGTTATCTTCTATACAATAAGTATCTCAATAAGAATAATCTCATGACCCAATATTAACATTTATGAGTGATCGGTCCTGTTAAACTAATCTGATCAGCTATTAAGAGGAGATACCTGTAAATTCCAGACTCGATCAGGGAAATGCACTGGATGTCGTCAATATGGATTTTTCAAAGGCGTTTGATATGGTGCCACACAAAAGGTTGGCACATACAGTTGTGCTCAAAAGTTTACATACCCCGGTAGAATTTTTGCTTTCTTGGCCTTTTTTCAGAGAATATGAATGATAACACCAAAACGTTTTCTCCACTCATGGTTAGTGGTTGGGTGAAGCCATTTATTATCAAACTACTGTGTTTCTCTTTTTAAATCATAATGACAACTCAAAACATCCAAATAACCCTGATCAAAAGTTCACATACCCCATTTCTTAATACCATGTTTTGACCCCTCTAACATCAATGACAGCTTGAAGTATTTTGTGGTAGTTATGGATGAGGTTCTTTATTTTCTCAGATAGTAAAACTGCCCACTCTTTTTGGCAAAAAGTTTCCAGGTCCTGTAAATTCCTGGGCTGTCTAGAATGAACGTGCGCTTGAGATCTCCCCAGAGTGGCTCAACGATATTGAGGTCAGGAGACTGTGATGGCCATTCCAGAACCTTCACTTTGTTCTGCTGTAGCCAATGACAGGTCGACTTTGTCTTGTGTTTTGGATCGTTATCATGTTAGAACGTCCAAGTACGTCCCATGTGCAGCTTTCGGTCTGATGATTGCAAATTTGCCTCCAGTATTTGAGAAATGGCAATTGAAATTTAATGTAGATAAATATAAGGGTATGGACTTGGGTAGAGGAAATAAAATGTCTAATTACCGTATATACTCGTGTATAAACCGAGTTTTTCAGCACATTTTTTCGTGCTGAAAATGCCCCCCTCGGCTTATACACGAGTCACAGTCCCAGAAAGCCGGTTGGGGATGGGGAGCAGCAGGTAAGACACAGGAGCCGGTGGGGAGGGGGAGCGGCGGAGCTGCAGGTCACAGAGCCAGGAGCTGGCAGCTGTGGCTAAAGCCTGTGCCGCTGCGGTAATAGCGCACAATGCCAGCCGCAGCCGTCAGTTTCCAGCACACATCCTACTCACCTACCTGCGCACCCTTGGTGAGTAGGTGACACTGCATCTTGTTCTGGGCGCCGGTGCCAGCAGCTCTCTTCCAGCTGAGCGGTTACGTGGTACCGCTCATTAAGGTAATGAATATGCATGCATCTCCACTCCCATAGGCGTGGAGCACATATTCATTACCTTAATGTGCAGTACCATGAGACCGCTGATCTGGAAGAGAGCTGCTGGAAGCCGGAACAAGATGCAGTGCTGCCGAGAGAGCGCAGGCAGGTAAATAGGATGTTTGTTTGTTTTTTAACAGAAATTATACATAGGGATAATGGGATAAGGAGCCATGCATACCAGGAGAGGGACCGGGGAGCCATGCATACAGGAGAGGGACTGGAGAGCCATGCATAAGGATAGGGACCGGGGGAGCCATGCATACCAGGAGAGGGACTGGAGAGCCATGCATACAGGAGAGGGACTGGAGAGGCATGCATACAGGAGAGGGACTGGAGAGGCATGCATACAGGAGAGGGACCGGGGGAGCCATGCATACCAGGAGAGGGACTGGAGAGCCATGCATACAGGAGAGGGACTGGAGAGGCATGCATACAGGAGAGGGACTGGAGAGGCATGCATACAGGAGAGGGACTGGAGAGCCATGCATACAGGAGAGGGACTGGAGAGGCATGCATACAGGAGAGGGACTGGAGAGCCATGCATAAGGATAGGGACCGGGGGAGCCATGCATACCAGGAGAGGGACTGGAGAGCCATGCATACAGGAGAGGGACTGGAGAGGCATGCATACAGGAGAGGGACTGGAGAGGCATGCATACAGGAGAGGGACCGGGGGAGCCATGCATACCAGGAGAGGGACTGGAGAGCCATGCATACAGGAGAGGGACTGGAGAGCCATGCATACAGGAGAGGGACTGGAGAGGCATGCATACAGGAGAGGGACTGGGGAGCCATACATACCAGAAAAGGGCCCGGAGAGCCATGCATACACGATACGGACTGGGGAGCCATGCATACAGGATAGAGACTGGAGAGCCATGCATACCAGGAGAGGGACTGGAGGGCCACGTGTAGTGTCGGTGGTGGGGTGCCGAGCTGGGGGGGTGGTCCTACTTTTTTACCGCGCAGAGATGACAACAGAGACACGATGGAGGCAGATTCTGGGTGCAACAGGTCCAAGTTTATTTCTTCACTTGCCGTCCGACTGACGGCACACCTCGCGGCCCTCCGTTTCCAGAGCCGCTTCTCACACCGTACACTGGAGACGTGTCTACACACACCGTCCCCTCCTTTACTGTCGACGCTCCTGACAGTTCCGTCACTGTGGCCGCCTTAGGCCCATTAACCAACAGCGCTTCTACTGCTCAGTCGTCGTGTCACATACGGTGTCTTACACCCAGTACCTCGTCTCAACTGCGGTCCTTTCCTGTCAGGACCACCCCCCTGACATCCTCTCTCCTCAGTCCCCCTGGTCTGGATTCTCCTCAGAGTGCACAGACTGTCGTAGTCCTCCTGTCACTTGAGCTCCCCCTGGGGACTGGAACTTTCTGGAACCCTCCCTCAGTATTTATAACTCCCCCGGTTCCTTGAAACTGTCACTCTAACTGTCACCACGCCCCCCATGACCAACGGTTTCTAAAGCCCTAAGCTGCTGTAAAGTCCTTTGCTCACACTCCACCCTGCCATCTAATGGTCATCCCAAGGTACTGCACGTCCACTACACTTTCCTAGTTGTTTCCCCACTGTAATCACTGACACCTACCTACACTGTGCAAACCTATCTTTCTTCACTCTGACTAGTCCGTCCGTCCGTCAGGTCACCTTCCCTACACACGCATACCAGGAGAGGGACTGGGGAGCCACACATACAAGATAGGGACTGGAGAGCCATGCATACAGGATAGGGACTGGAGAGCCATGCATACCAGGAGAGGGACTGGAGAGCCACGTATACCAGGAGAGGGACTGGGGAGCCACGCATACAAGATAGGGACTGGAGAGCCATGCATACAGGATACGGACTGGAGAGCCATGCATACAGGATAGGGACTGGAGAGCCATGCATACAGGATACGGACTGGAGAGCCATGCATACAGGATACGGACTGGAGAGCCATGCATACAGGATAGGGACTGGAGAGCCATGCATACAGGATACGGACTGGAGAGCCATGCATAAGGATAGTGACCGGGGGAGCCATGCATACCAGGAGAGGGACTGGAGAGCCATGCATATTGGAGAGGGACTGGAGAGCCATGCATACATGATAGAGACTGGAGAGCCATGCATACAGGATAGGGACTGGGAGAGCCATGCATACAGGATAGGGACTGGAGAGCCATGCATACCAGGAGAGGGACTGGAGAGCCATGCATACCAGGAGAGGGACTGGAGAGCCATGCATACTGGATAGGGACGTGGGGGGGGAGCCATGCATACAAGATAGAGACTGGAGAGCCATGGATACAGGATAGGGACTGGGGAGCCATACATACAGGATAGAGACTGGAGGGCCATGCATACAGGATAGGGACTGGGAGAGCCATGCATACAAGATAGAGACTGGAGAGCCATGGATACAGGATAGGGACTGGGGAGTCATACATACAGGATAGAGACTGGAGGGCCATGCATACAGGATAGGGACTGGGAGAGCCATGCATACAGGATAGGGACTGGAGAACCATGCATACAGGATAGGGACTGGGGAGCTATGCATACAGGCTAGGGACTGGGGGAGCCATGCATAAAGGATAGGGACTGAAGAGCCATGCATACCAGGAGAGGGACTGGAGAGCCATGCATACAGGCTAGGGACTGGGGAGCAGATGCATACAGGATAGGGACTGGAGAGCCATGCATACCAGGAGAGGGACTGGAGAGCCATGCACACAGGCTAGGGACTGGGGGAGCCATGCATACAGGATAGGGATTGGGGGAGCCATGCATACAGGATAGGGACTGGGGGAGCCATGCATATAGGATAGGGACTGAAGAGTCAATCATACCAGGAGAGGGACCGGGGGAGCCATGCACACAGGATAGGGACCGGCGGAGCCATGCACACAGGATAGGGACTGGAGAGCCATGCATACCAGAAGAGGGACTGGGGAGCCATACATCCATACATACAATGACAGGGACTGAGAACAGGGGAGCCATGCATACAATGACAGGGACGGGGAAGCCATGCATACCACATAGGGATGAGGGGACAATGCATACCCGGCTTATATTCGAGTCAATAACCTGACCCAGTTTTTGGTGACAAAAATAGGTGTCTCGGCTTATACTCGAGTATATACGTTATGTACTAAATTATAAAACACTGGGTAAAACTGTCACTGAAAAGGACTTGGGTGTATGGGTGGACAGCAAACTCCACTTTAGTGACCAGTACCAAGCAGCTGCTGCCAAAGAAGAAATAAAATAACAGAATGCATTATAAGAGGCATAGAAGATGATAAGAACACAGATTCTTTACTGTAAGAGTAGTGAGACTATGAAACTCTCTGCGACATGATTTTCTAATGGGTGATTCACTGCTAAGGTTCAAGAAGAGTCTTGATGCCTTACTTGATACATATAATATTAGAGGTTATGGCACTAGATTCTGAGCTGGGACATTTATCCAGGGAACTAGTCTTAATTGCTGTATGGAGTCGAGAATGAATTTTTCCCATAATATGGAACTACTGTATTAGTGTATGCCTCATAGGAATTTTGCCTTCCTCTGGATCAACACGTATAGGTTGAACTTGATGGACTTAAGTCTACCTTCAACCTTAAAAACCTTGAAGCACGTGCCAATTATAGTCTATGGAGCTGTTCACATGTTCGTGTTTTAGTTGCAGGCCACAATAAAAAAAAAAAACACGTAGACCTATCTGTTGAAACTCTGATGGTAAAAAACTGGCATTGATAAAACTCGAACCATTTTTTACACACGTGAAAAATGGCAGATGTACAAATCAGGCCTCATACAGCGCCCTCTCATGGCCCCAGGGCCTATGAGCTTACAATCAAAGTTATTACAGCAGGGATAATGCATGACATCAATATTCAGAACAAGCACAATTTCCCGCTAGGACTCATTAACGAGCATCAATGCTGAATAATTAACTGTAACTAGTTCATAAAACTTTTTTGGATTAATTAATGCTGATATTGAAGCCGAGTTTACAATTTTGGATATAAATTAATAAACTTACTGACAATCAGTAACTGTGACCGGCACGACACAGGCTTAGGCCCCTTCACACATCCGTATAATACAGGTACTGAGAAAAAAAACGGTACAGGTGTCATTATCAGTGAGTCAGTGTTTTGGATCAGTGTGCTATCAGTGTTTTTGATCAGTGTGCCTCAGTGTTATGGATCAGTGTGCTATCAGTGTCTTCGATCAGTGTGCCATGAGTGTTTTGGATCAGTGTGTCATCGTTTGGATCAGTGTGCCATCAGTGTCTTCGATCAGTGTGTCATCAGTGTTTTGGATCAGTGTGCCATCAGTGTCTTCGATCAGTGTGCCTTAGTGTTTTGGATCAGTGTCATCAGTGTTCTGGATCCGTGTGCTATTAGTGTTTTCGATCAGTGTGCCTCAGTGTTTTGGATCAGTGTGCCATCAGTGTTTTGGATCAGTGTGTACCATCAGTGTTTTGGATCAGTGTGCCATCAGTGTTTTGGATCAGTGTGCCATCAGTGTTTTCGATCAGTGTGCCATCAGTGTTTTGGATCAGTGTGCCATCAGTGTTTTGGATCAGTGTGCCATCAGTGTTTTGGATCAGTGTGCCGTCAGTGTTTGGATCAGTGTGTGCCATCAGTGTTTTGGATCAGTGTGCCATCAGTGTTTTCAATCAGTGTGCCATCAGTGTTTTGGATAGGAAACAAAGGGTGGTTATTAATGGAGCACACTCGGACTGGGTCACGGTTAGCAGTGGGGTACCACAGGGGTCAGTATTGGGCCCGCTTCTTTTTAACGTATTTATTAATGACCTTGTAGGGGGCATAGAGAGTAGAATTTCAATATTTGCAGATGACACTAAACTCTGCAGGGTAATCAATACAGAGGAGGACAATTTTATATTACAGGAGGATTTATGTAAACTAGAAGCTTGGGCTGATAAATGGCAAATGAGCTTTAATGGGGATAAATGTAAGGTCATGCACTTGGGCAGAAGAAATAAGATGTATAATTATGTGCTTAATTGTAAAACACTGGGCAAAACTGTCACTGAAAAAGACCTGGGTGTATGGGTGGACGACAAACTCACATTTAGTGGCCAGTGTCATGCAGCTGCTGCAAAGGCAAATAAAATAATGGGATGCATTAAAAGAGGCATAGATGCTCATGAGGAGAACATAATTTTACCTCTATACAAGTCACTAGTGCGACCACACTTAGAATACTGTGTACAGTTCTGGTCTCCGGTGTATAAGAAAGACATAGCTGAACTGGAGCAGGTGCAGAGAAGAGCGACCAAGGTTATTAGGGAACTAGGGGGTCTGCAATACCAAGACAGGTTATTACACTTGGGGTTATTTAGTTTGGAAAATCGAAGGCTTAGGGGTGATCTTATTACAATGTATAAATATATGTGGGGACAATACAAAGACCTTTCTAATGATCTTTTTACTCTTAGACCTGTGACGGGGACAAGGGGGCATCCTCTACGTCTGGAGGAAAGAAGGTTTAAGCATACTCACAGACGCGGATTCTTTACTGTAAGAGCAGTGAGACTATGGAACTCTCTGCCATATGATGTTGTAATGAGTGATTCCCTACTAAAATTTAAGAAGGGACTGGATGCCTTTCTTGAAAAGTATAATATTACAGGGTATATACACTAGTTTCCTTAATATTGCGTTGATCCAGGGAGCTAGTCTGATTGCCGTATGTGGAGTCGGGAAGGAATTTTTTTCCCCAATGTAAAGCTTACTGTTTGCCACATGGGGTTTTTTTTTGCCTTCCTCTGGATCAACATGTTAGGGCAAGTTAGGATAAGATATGGGTTGAACTAGATGGACTTAAAGTTTCCCTTCACCCTTAATAACTATGTTACTATGTAGTGTGCCATCTGTTTTTATTCAGTATGGCTTAAGAAAAATCAATTCCAAAGCTTCTCCTATACTTTGCAATGGTAAACACGTACAAAACACGGATGGCACACGGATGACACATGGATGCCATCCGTGTGCTGTACGTTTTTTGCACAAACCCATAGACTTGTATTGACCCTTGTCATCCGTGTTGCTAGTAAAACACGGATATGTGCACAGCAGCATAGTTTATAATGGGTACGTGTGGCTTCCGTGAAAAACTGATACCACACGTACTGGAGACACGGACATGTGAAGAGGGCCGTACGCGTTGTTTCCAATGTGATTTTGGCATATATGTTATTTTCAGCAATTTGCTCACCCATATCTCAGCAATGCCATGACTTATACACACAAGTGGTTGCAGCAATTTTAGAGTCAGAAGTCTACCTGTGACATGAAACAACACGTTTCAGATATATGTCATCAGAAAATGACCTATTGTCTAAATCAAGTTTTTGTTTTTTTTTTTTTTGTTTGAGGGGTTTCAACTTTGATTAAAAAAAATCAACATTTTCTATATCTCTATCTAGTTTTTATTTTTTTTAAAAAGTCTGAAATCTTGCAGTTTGCAGACTAGGCCTTCTACAAGACTCACTAATTCTGTTTTGTTTTTTTTACAGAAGACTTTTCAGCAGTCTCATTATCATCACAGACAAGATTACAATGAAAGGCAAGACCTACAGTATGTATACAGTAGATAACACAGGATCGACCATTCACAATAAGCGATGTCACAGCTCACCTCCTCCCACTCCTGTACAATGATGGTAACACCTCTGTATACAGTAGATAAAACAGAATCCACCATTCACAATAGGTAATATCACAGCTCACCTCCTCCTGTGCAATGACTGATAACACCTCTATATACAGTAGATAACACGGGATCCACCATTTAATGTAGGTGATGTCACAGTTCTCCTCCACCTCCTCTTCAATGACTGATAATATCTTTATAGACAGTAGGTAGACAGGATCCACGATTCACAATATGACTGATAACATCTTTATATACAGTAGATAACACAGGATCCACTATTCACAATAGGTGATGTCACAGCTCACCTCCTCCTCCTGTACAATGACTGATAACATCTTTATATACAGTAGATAACACAGGATCCACTATTCACAATAGGTGATGTCACAGCTCACCTCCTCCTCCTGTACAATGACTGATAGCATCTTTATATACAGTAGATAACACAGGATCCACTATTCACAATAGGTGATGTCACAGCTCACCTCCTCCTCCTGTACAATGACTGATAACATCTTTATATACAGTAGATAACACAGGATCCACTATTCACAATAGGTGATGTCACAGCTCACCTCCTCCTCCTGTACAATGACTGATAACATCTTTATATACAGTAGATAACACAGGATCCACTATTCACAATAGGTGATGTCACAGCTCACCTCCTCCTCCTGTACAATGAATGATAACATCTTTATATACAGTAGATAACACAGGATCCACTATTCACAATAGGTGATGTCACAGCTCACCTCCTCCAACTGTACAATGACTGATATCATCTTTATATACAGTAGATAACACAGAATCCACTATTCACAATAGGTGATGTCACAGCTCACCTCCTCCTCCTGTACAATGACTGATAGCATCTTTATATACAGTAGATAACACAGGATCCACTATTCACAATAGGTGATGTCACAGCTCACCTCCTCCTCCTGTACAATGACTGATAACATCTTTATATACAGTAGATAACACAGGATCCACTATTCACAATAGGTGATGTCACAGCTCACCTCCTCCTCCTGTACAATGACTGATAACATCTTTATATACAGTAGATAACACAGGATCCACTATTCACAATAGGTGATGTCACAGCTCACCTCCTCCTCCTGTATAATGACTGATAACACCTTTATATACAGTATTTCCTAGTAAACAAGAGTGAGATAAAGTTCATGGGACAATGGCAGATTATAATGACTCACACACCAAACACACCAGACACACATTTCACATGCTTTGTCAGGAGTCCTATACAAACAATTACTTTCAGTCCCGCATTTTGTGCAAAATCAGTTTTTAACTAAGTATTTGGTAGAACCCATAGAAAGTATTGGGCCTTCTTTGCAGTACACAGACACAGTGGGTCTTCAAAAGTAAAAGCCCCCATGGGATAAACTAAACAATTGCACTGCTATGACACATTTGTGCAAATCATTTCTTTTTTTTTCACCCACAGAATACTAACCTAAGGGGTACTATTAGTAAACTGCCACCTATAGGAAGATGATCAACATGCATTTTAACCCTTACAGGCTTTCAACTAGTTAACTCCCTGTGCAATACACTCTGCTCCACAGGCACTAAATTCATCAACACACATTTATTGCTGACAATGAAAGCCAATTAAGTGACAATTAAAACTAATGAAAAGAAATAAGCGTTCACACAAAAGCTTTTTTTAGTCACAGTAGCAACGATCTGCATCATGGGCACTGAGCAAAGATACTGAGGATTTCCTTGGCAACTTTCATCTAATGCCAATGAATGCAGTAAATTACATTCAGCAACTTCAACATGTCCTAACTCCTGAGGGGCGATCAGTGTAGTGTAAGGAGAAGCAACAATGTTGACAAAAGTAGCAAGAATTGGCCTGGATCATCAGGTTTTACCAAGTGCCTATACATTTTCTTATATTTGAGATCCAAGGGGTAAAGTTTCTCTTTGCGGAAAGTGACATGTCAAGCCTGACATGCCAAGGTGAGGAGACTTTTAAGCCTTCCAATGCTCCTCTGGGAAATATGCAAATTGTTTCTGCAAAGAGGAAGAGGACTAGAACTCTAGTACCACCTATTGGAAGTAGCAATCCTAAAAGTTAATATCGACCCTCTAACGAGTCTTGCCACATGACTTAGGATAAAAGCCAAAACCAAAATCTCAGTTTGTAGGCACTGTGTTTCAGGGTACTGCTCATCAATTCTTATATATGAGGAAATCTGGGTGACAATCAAGGGTGGCTTTACAGCTGTCACATGACACATTCAGCTTTTCCAGGTTGCTAAATAGTAATAATAAAGCAGATTCCCTCTCACTTCCTCCAGGTGATAAATACGTCCATGTGAGAGGAGAGTAAAGCCAGTGCTAATTGGCTGCAGTGATGGCATGACATATCATGTTATGCAATCCCTGGGAGAGCTAGTGCAGACACCACTGGAATGACGCTGGCATCGACCGGGAATATAGGTATTATTATTATTTTACCGGGATGGAAACATAGGGATTCAGAAGGGGTTGTCCAAGTAGTGGACAACCCCTTTAAAGGGCATATTTAGACCTCCTATTTTCACAGAGTATAATGGGCTGTGTTCAATGAGGATGCTCATATGTCCATTATTTTCTCAAACTGATGGTCCACAAAAAAAAACTTGATCCGGATGCGGATCAAACACTCAAATTCAAGGGAAATGGGCCTGTGAAAAATTCAGTGATCTTGGGCCATGCGATCTGTTTCACAGTCAATGTCTCTGTGCACACTCAGTCTAAGAGAAGAGTCGGACGGCCGTATAACTCAGACAAGGATCGCAACGCAATGCTTGGACTGGCCAGCGCGTGACAGTGTATATTTCAATGCAGCGGTCACGCCGACGGCCAGTCTGAGCATTGCGTTGTGATCCTGGTCCTAGTTGTACTCGTCTCTAAATTTGAGTCTCATACATTACAGTAGTATTAGATGAACAATTGTATTGTGATCTGACATAATTGCAAAACGCGGCAATCGCAATGAGTGAAGTCAATCGATGTGCCGCTCTGACCTACATAAGTAAATTTGTTTCTCCTGAAATGTATTTTGTAAATATTTATTAATTTTTCTGTTTCTTTGTATCTTCTAATCATTTCAAAGAAAAAGAAAATTAGATGCATAAACATATACATTAGCAAACACATATTAATATATAGGAAATAAATAAACCAGTAATAGTTGTTAATAATAATGGGAAAATACTATCAATAGTAAAATACTATTTAGTAGTTAATAAAAAAGAAAATTCAGTTGTCTTTCAAATAACGATCCCGAACATTCCGCACCTCCGGAGTGAATTCCATGTGTTCTTTTTCCATGAATCACGGACTAATAGATAAATGTGGTATTGGTAAATATCCCCCTCGGCCGGCTCTCCCGCCGACATCTTATCACTTATTGACAACTAGATGCTTCAACAAGTGCCAGCTCGTCAGGAGGCATTAAGTCGTCAATTCCACATTTTAAAGTGGTGGTGTCAGTTCAGTCTGAGCTCTCGCTATGGATGTTTTGGATGTTCTGTGCAATTTACTAAAGCGTAGATGTTTGTATGTCAGACTTTAAAAAAGGGGACTAATGTAAGGAAACCATAAGAACAACAAAACTTAACAACCAACTTCAAAAGCTTACCATCTTTCAAGGCAACACTTTTTGAAATTGGCCCCCAAATTTACCATGATCCAGTAAAAAAAATTTAAAAATCCTATTCCTGGTGTTTTGTTCTACAGTCTGGATGAAGAGGTCAATGTAGAAAATGTAGTTAATTTATTAAGAAGAGTGCAGCTTTTAATGAATTTGTGTCTTTCAGCAGCCAAGCCACCGCAAGAAATATACTGCAGGGACTGGAGTACGTCTGTCGTAACTTGCATGGCTTTTGTTGCTCATAATGGATTTATTGGCCATAATTCTCTCGCTTTTCAAAAGTTTGCAGATCTGGCTGTGATTGGTATAAAAATGCCAAAAGGAGCAAAATACTTGCGCAACATAATGTTGTCACATTTCACGCAGTTTAAGGCTGGGTTCACACGTAGCGGAACTCTCGCGGAAATTACCGCGAGAATTCCGGAATTCCATTCTGCGGGAAAATCGCATTTTAAATTCCCGCGATTTTCCCGCGGAAAAACTAGCGATTTGCAAGCGTAATTAGCTTGCAGAATTGCTAGCGTTTTCCAAGCGATCTGTAGCATTGCTTGGAGAACTGATTGACAGGTTGGTCACACTCGTCAAACATAGTGTTTGACGAGTGTGACCAACTTTTTACTATTGAGGCTGCCTATGCAGCCTCAATAGTAAAAGATAATTACAGTCAAAATTAGCTGTAATACTCAGCTTCCAAAAAATTAAAGATGCCTCAAGTTTTTTTTGTTTTGTTTTGTGTTTTTTTTTTTTACAGACAGCAACGGCCTGTCCTGGAATTCTGGATGGTTGGCGATCCTAGTCAGCGAAGACCAGGACTCAGGAATTTGTTTGTTAAAATTGGGTCACCTTTTATGAAAGGTTTAGCCAACAGAACCTAATTAGTGGTCCAAGAAAGAGAAGAAAGAGTCCTCATTGAGAAAAAGTCAAAATAAGCCCCATACCATCATACAAGCCATCCCAAACCAAGCTCCCATCGTTCGGGGATGGGGTGTCTGGTTTAGTATTATACCACAATTCTATATCCATTGCAGAATAAAATATTATCCTGACGCTCAGGCCCATTCATTACAGCTTGTGTTTGGTTATTGTGGTACTTTTGGGAGAGGGGCTCGGGTAACCTTCATCATAACCTTAGGGTGGAGGATGGTGCCATAACTTTGGCCTCTCTCACAGTGGGACCAATCCACACCACAGAGGTTGTCCCTGTTATTGTAGATGTCATGGTGCCAACTTACTCTCTTTACCGGAGAGATCACGGTACCTGGGCTGCACTTGCGGAAATTAAGAATCCTCCGTGGTATACAATGAAGGTTATATTACCCCACGCATTTCGTCACCAAACTAAAAAAACAATGCGTGAGCTGTAAAAGGCTGAGATAATTGAAGAAATGCTCCTAAAAGGGGAGCGGAAAAGTTGCCAACTGAGCTGCCCATGTTGGGGGGGGTTGTGGCAACTTTTGGTATCGGGACACTACGGCCACCATTACTATGGAGGCATCTTGGCTGTCATTGTTATGGAGGCACTTTGGTCGACTTGGAAATTGTAGCAACTCCTGTATTTGCAGCCCCCCTGCTGGCTCATTTCTGCAGACACTGTGGCCAGATGAGCTACCCCAATGTTACCAGTCAATAAGATAAAACCACTAAATACAGTCATATGTTAAAGTTTGGGCACCCTATTAATGTTAACCTTTTTTCTTTATAACAATTTTGGTTTTTGTAACAGCTATTTCAGTTTCATATATCTAATAACTGATGGACTCAGTTATATTTCTGGATTCAAATGAGGTTTATTGTACTAACAGAAAATGTGCAATCTGCATTTAAACAAAATTTGACCGGTGCAAAAGTATGAGCACCTCAACATAAAAGTGACATTAATATTTCGTAGATCCTCCTTTTGCAAAAATAACAGCCTCTAGTCACTTCCTGTAGCTACTAATGAGTTCCTGGATCCTGGATGAAGGTATTTGTGACCATTCCTGTTTACAAAACAATTCCAGTTCAGTTACATTTGATGGTCGCCGAGCATGGACAGCCCGCTTCAAATCATCCCACAGATGTTCAATGATATTCAGGTCTGGGGACTGGGATGGCCATTCCAGAACATTGTAATTGTTCCTCTGCATGAATGTCTGAGTAGATTTGGAGCGGTGTTTTGGATCATTGTCTTGCTGAAATATCCATCCCCTGCGTAACTTCAACTTCGTCACTGATTCTTGCACATTATTGTCAAGAATCTGCTGATACTGAGTTGAATCCATGCGACCCTCAACTTTAACAAGATTCCCGGTGCCGGCATTGGCCACACAGCCCCAAAGCATGATGGAACCTCCACCAAATTTTACTGTGGGTAGCAAGTGTTTTTCTTGGAATGCTGTGTTTTTTAGCCTCCATGCATAACGCCTTTTTGTATGATCAAACAACTCAATCTTTGTTTCATCAGTCCACAGGACCTTCTTCCAAAATGTAACTGGCTTGTCCAAATGTGCTTTTGCATACCTCAGGCGACTCTGTTTGTGGCGTGCTTGCAGAAACGGCTTCTTTCGCATCACTCTCCCATACAGCTTCTCCTTGTGCAAAGTGCGCTGTATTGTTGACCGTTGCACAGTGACACCATCTGCAGCAAGATGATGCTGCAGGTCTTTGGAGGTGGTCTGTGGATTGTCCTTGACTGTTCTCACCATTCTTCTTCTCTGCCTTTCTGATATTTTTCTTGGCCTGCCACTTCTGTGCTTAACAAGAACTGTACCTGTGTTCTTCCATTTCCTTACTATGTTCCTCACAGTGGAAACTGACAGGTTAAATCTCTGAGACAACTTTTTGTATCCTTCCCTTGAAAAGCTATGCTGAATAATCTTTGTTTTCAGATCATTTGAGAGTTGTTTTGAGGAGCCCATGATGCCACTCTTCATAGGAGAATCAAATAGGAGAACTACTTGCAAGTGGCCACCTTTAAATACCTTTTCTCATGATTTGATACACCTGGCTATGAAGTTCAAAGCTCAGTGAGGTTACAAAACCAATTTAGTGCTTCAGGAAGTCAGTAAAAAGTAGTTAGGAGTGTTCAAATCAAGAAAATGATAAGGGTGCCCATACTTTTGCACTGGTCAAATTTTGTTTAAATGCAGATTGCACATTTTCTGTTAGTACAATAAACCTCATTTGAATCCAGAAATATAACTGAGTCCATCAGTTATTAGATATATGAAACTGAAATAGCTGTTGCAAAAACCAAAATTGTTATAAAGAAAAAAGGTTAACATTAATAGGGGTGCCCAAACTTTAACATATTACTGTACCACCATGAATTGTGATACCGGTGACAGGTCGGCACTATAAGTGAGTAATCTGTGGTCCTGGGTATGGCGGTCCTTTCTGCCAAGGACGCTAGAGAAAGCAGGTGGCAGCGAGTGATGCTGTCCCTGCTGATTCTTGGAACATTACCAGCCTTTGCCCATGCGATGCCGCTAACACACAGAGCCAGACTGATATTCACTTAATGTGACATAGACGTGCCCGGCAGACTACAGTCACCGCTGTTCATGTGTCAATCTACACGCCATGGAGGAAACAGCAGACAAATGCTGCCCTCAGGTCGTATCAGCCAACAAGAGAGATCACTACGCATTTCAATCCATTTCATGTCTATATTAAAGTCTGTGCATACCCTATAGCTGTGCCCCAACAAGGAGACAAAGATCTCTGTTGGCTTCTCTAGAACAATAAGTAGCGAGACATCCTTGATTCAGAGATGGGTCTTGGTCATCATCTTTTTCTCAGGGTGCCAGCAAGACTAGATGACAAGTATGCTGATCATTGCGTAAATCAAGCCTCCAACATAATATTATCATGAGTCATGCTACAAAGAGCGTCTCTCCCTTTGGAGGACCTAGTATGTCATAGACTGCTCTTTGTTTCCTGTAAGCACCATGTAATACTTCATTTCTCCTGCGGGGGAGCTGCTGAAATATTCAACACTGGCTGTCAGGTTCCTGCACAGATTACAGCTGATTGCTGAGGGTCGGAATAGTGGGAAAATCAAAGACATTGGGGGAATTTTCTAACAAAAAAGGCAGATGATCCCTATAATGTTTCTCACCGATGATCAGATATAAAAGGGAAAGTTTCCTGATAACATATTCTCATTAATGAACTGCATTGTCATGGCTACAGAAAAAAAAAGAAGATGATGAGAACAAGCTCCAGCTTAATTATAATTAAAATGAAAGCACAACTGGAAAAAAATAATATTCTTATATCAATGGTAACAGGAGAGAAATAATTGAGAGAAGCTCGGGCTTCTGACACATACATTTCTCCGCTCCTGCCCATAACCCTCCGCTTGTCCCACAGGATAGAACCAAATTTCACAGTGAGATGACTGGTACCGCGCGATCGTCTGAACGGGAGATATCAAAGCAACGCAACAAACTACATTCTCATTATAAAGCTTTAATCCGCATCCCCAGCAGGCGAAGCACCAGTGTACTCAGCCAAGGGATGGAGCACATGGCACCAGTTTTATTTTTTAATTATTATTTATTTATTTTACTTCTGTATTTTATGACTTTTTTTCATAAGGACCCCACTGACTTCCAAACATTTTGGCAATAAGAATACCACTATAAACTGGGGTAGTTTGTCTATTAAAAATAATATAAAGATCAAGAGAAGCCCTAATAGATGCTCCTTCTATATCTTATATGCGGTTCTGGTGGCCGCAATAGATATTATATTGTTTGAGTGCTACATTGCTCCTGGAATATGAGGGAGAGCAATAAATGGGTAGAAAAACACAGTGGATTTAAAGGGAATTTACCACCCCTTCTGAAACAGCATGAGGTAGAAGAAGAGACCCTGATTCCAGTGATGTATCACTTAGTTTACTTCGTACAGCAGTTGTGATACAATCAGAGTTTTTAGATGTACCATGTAGCAGAGCTGAGAAAGCAAGCCCCGCCCACACCAGGCTCCCTGTGTACACTGTCTATTGACAGAAAGCTGCTAATCAGAGGAGGTGGCATTGTCAGACCACTTGGTCAGGGGAGCTAGTCCAGCAGTAATAATTTCCTGCTGATAAAACACTCATTATATTAAAACAACAGCACACAGCCGATATCAGTGTCTCATCCTCTACCTCATGATGTCCTCAAATTACAAAGCATAAACTTGTATCTCTGTTAGACCGGCGCTACTTTTATACCCCCATAGGGATGCGGAGCACTTTCCTATTCTTTTGCTGGCATGCCAATAGAGAATGAATGGAATGGCAGTCAGGCGTCCAATCGCTCACTACCATTTTGTAATGGGGATAAAAAATCCGGGAAAATCAACCCATCCACAAGTTATCACCTATCCCAATGTCTTTACAGGACAACTCCTTTAAGTCAGCCAAACCTCCCGATTTTGGCCAATCATCTACTGTGTAGGGGGGTCTCCTGACTAACTTCTGACAGTTGAAGTCTGGGAAATAAGGATGGCGCAGAATGGATTAAAACGCATGACTCTTTTCTCAAGGCATATAAAACTTCCTCTGCTCTTCAAACAGAGATCACATAAACGCTCCTCTGAGCCAAGTGCACATGTGCAGCAAGAAGCCAGAAGAGACGTTGTATGAATGAGAGGTAATCGGACAGTACACAAGCACCTTATCTGTCACCACCTAATTTAAGAGCATCATAAAGTAGGGACAGAGACCCTGATTCCAGCGATGTGTCACTTACTGGGATGCTTGCTATAGGTTTAATAAAATCCCTATTTTTTCAGCAGATTATCAATACAGGACTAATAAACCTGCTGCCATGTAGTCCTCCATATTCATGAGCTCTGTATAATCCCGTCCCCACCAATGATTGGTAGCTTTCTGCCTATGCACAGTACACACAGAAAGCAGCCAATCAGTGGTGTGGGTGGGGTTATACAGAGTTCAGCATTCAGAGACCGGCAGCACATAAAACACGGATTTTTATCAAAACTGCAGCAAGCAGCCCAGTAAGTGATTCATCATTGGAATCAGGGTCTCTGCCCCTACAGCAACAACAGAAGAGTTGATATTAAAGCCTCATGAAAAGTTAGGAGTTAAGTCTTATGGTAGGCATAATGGCATGACTGACTGGCCACATATGCCTAGTTAAGAGGGGATACACCATTGATACAAGTGGCATTGCATAAATAAGCAAACTTGAAAGTCAGGACTGTAAGAAAGCTGGATGGTAACTCTAATGGGATCTATGATGCTCACCCAGCTTTTCTAGAATCAGATATAACTATAGAAAGAAAAAAGCTGATTCGATTTTGCATTTCTTTTGAATTTAGAAGGAAAATGTTCATTAGTTATTCTTGGACTTTGCACTGTTCCAAAGGTGCGAGAGATCTCTGGCGCATCTGGATCTGAAGACCAAAAGTTTATGTGCCCTATATAAGGAAGGCATGATTACTGTGGTCGGGGATCTGATACAAAGTTAGCATGGGGGCCCAGACAGGGGCGCAACAATCGCGGTCACATAGGGCCCCGCATTGACCCCAGCGTCAATTTCACCACTGAAATGTATTGCGGTGCTGAGACCCATCGGCTCCCTGCACTGCAATACACACCGCCAACCAATCAGAGGCCGGCAGCAGACGTTGGCCTGCCTGTGATGGCTATGGAGGAGGTCTCTGCATGTTGTGGAGGAGGAAGGTAAGACTAACAGTTTGTTTCTTTTTAAATTGTCCTGGAGAAGAAAGGAAAGGGCCCACCATGGGAGACATTGTACCAGGAAGGCACCCAAGAAGGGGGGGGGGGGACATTGTACCAGGATGGGACCCAAGACAGCGGGGCATTGTACTAGGGAGGGACCCAGAATAGAGGACATTATACCAGGAAGGGGCACGGGATGGTGGACATTGTTATACCATGAAGCCCAGGATGGGGGGCATTATTACTGCACAGCACGGGGGGTGTTCATTTTTACTGGAAAGGCCCAGGACGAAGGCATTATAATTGGAAAGAACCTAGGATGGGGGACATTATTACTGGAAAAAGCCACAACGGGGGACAATATTACAGGATGGAGCCAGGGTGGGGGACATTATTACAGGATGGAGCCAGGATGGGGGACATTATTACAGGATGGAGCCAGGATGGGGGACGTTATTACAGGATGGAGCCAGGATGGGGGACATTATTACAGGATGGAGCCAGGATGTGGGACGTTATTATTACAGGATGGAGCCAGGATGGGGGACGTTATTACAGGATGGAGCCAGGATGGGGGACGTTATTATTACAGGATGGAGCCAGGATGGGGGGACGTTATTATTACAGGATGGAGCCAGGATGGGGGACGTTATTACAGGATGGAGCCAGGATGGGGGACGTTATTACAGGATGGAGCCAGGATGGGGGACGTTATTATTACAGGATGGAGCCAGGATGGGGGACGTTATTACAGGATGGAGCCAGGATGGGGGACGTTATTACAGGATGGAGCCAGGATGGGGGACGTTATTATTACAGGATGGAGCCAGGATGGGGGGACGTTATTATTACAGGATGGAGCCAGGATGGGGGACGTTATTACAGGATGGAGCCAGGATGGGGGACATTATTACAGGATGGAGCCAGGATGGGGGACGTTATTATTACAGGATGGAGCCAGGATGGGGGACGTTATTACAGGATGGAGCCAGGATGGGGGACGTTATTATTACAGGATGGAGCCAGGATGGGGGACATTATTACAGGATGGAGCCAGGATGGGGGACGTTATTACAGGATGGAGCCAGGATGGGGGACGTTATTATTACAGGATGGAGCCAGGATGGGGGACGTTATTATTACAGGATGGAGCCAGGATGGGGGACGTTATTACAGGATGGAGCCAGGATGGGGGGACGTTATTACTACAGGATGGAGCCAGGATGGGGGGACGTTATTATTACAGGATGGAGCCAGGGTGGGGGACATTATTACAGGATGGAGCCAGGATGGGGGACATTATTACAGGATGGAGCCAGGATGGGGGACGTTATTACAGGATGGAGCCAGGATGGGGGACATTATTACAGGATGGAGCCAGGATGGGGGACGTTATTATTACAGGATGGAGCCAGGATGGGGGACGTTATTACAGGATGGAGCCAGGATGGGGGACGTTATTATTACAGGATGGAGCCAGGATGGGGGGACGTTATTATTACAGGATGGAGCCAGGATGGGGGACGTTATTACAGGATGGAGCCAGGATGGGGGACGTTATTACAGGATGGAGCCAGGATGGGGGACGTTATTATTACAGGATGGAGCCAGGATGGGGGACGTTATTACAGGATGGAGCCAGGATGGGGGACGTTATTACAGGATGGAGCCAGGATGGGGGACGTTATTATTACAGGATGGAGCCAGGATGGGGGACGTTATTACAGGATGGAGCCAGGATGGGGGGACGTTATTATTACAGGATGGAGCCAGGATGGGGGACGTTATTATTACAGGATGGAGCCAGGATGGGGGACATTATTACAGGATGGAGCCAGGATGGGGGGACGTTATTATTACAGGATGGAGCCAGGATGGGGGACATTATTACAGGATGGAGCCAGGATGGGGGGACGTTATTATTACAGGATGGAGCCAGGATGGGGGACATTATTACAGGATGGAGCCAGGATGGGGGGACGTTATTATTACAGGATGGAGCCAGGATGGGGGACGTTATTATTACATGCGGGAAAAACACGCATCTCTTTATAGGATCTAGGAATGCTAAAAGGGTCCATACATTTGACCAACTTGCAGGTGGAGGCCAAGGTCCAAATTTGCATCAGTGACCAATGGACTCTAGTTACGCCACTGGGCCCAGACGTTTGAAGTTCGGACACGGAATCCTGATATTCTATGTAGCAGAATAGCTATTGGGCCCCATAAGGCGCTAGGGCCCACATACCAATCCTACATGTCTTGTCTCCGGCCACAGAGCCCAGGGCTGTGACTGATGCTATCAGTGACTGTTCTTAGTCTGCACAAGGCACTAGTCCTTCAGCAGAATGTTATCCTGGGGAAGCGCTAGGTGTGAAGTGTGCGGCGTTACGATCAGCCCAGTGCTCTCCGGTTTATTCTTCAGATTATAATGTGTCATTTGCTTATGTGCTGGTATTAGGCAAACACTAATCAAAAAGTAATTATATATGTAGCAAAATAATAAAAAATAGGGCAATTACATCACATTAGTGGCAGTGAAAGAAATCAGTCCATAGAGAGGAAACAGGGGAGTAGCAGGTCCTGCCACCAGGTCCTGCCATGTTTGTTCAGCCAATCATACATATTCCAGTAGATCAGTGGCAGTATAAAGCCCAAAGGATGCCTGCCATATGATGAACTTGTCATATTACTACTGACTCTGAGGAATGGCTAAAGTAGCAATTCCTCAACATAATGCTATAACCTTCTCAGCCCCCACTTTTCCCATCTTTGCCCCCGCTAGCAGGCAGAGGGACCCAATACCATCCAGAGCGACAAGGAATTCACAATTACTATAAAGTAATTACTACTTAAAGGCTTATTCACATTTCACAGATGGATATTGTTGGCTACGCTCGCTGTTTTTGCAATTTTCACCTTATTAAAACTTGCAGCCGTTCTTGAGATATCAACACTTTTCTTTTCAGTTTGTTGCCTAGGAGACCGTCCACCGCTGCTGTCTAGATTGTAGGCACTGCGCTGTAATTAGCCGGAATTTGGAAAATAACGGCGTGCTCTATTGATCTTGGCCCGGTTCAAAACAGCGCTTACGAGCTCGAAATAAAAGAGCTTGTAAGCACTGTGCGTGTTCTCATGTCTAACAGTGGCGGTCGGTCTCCAAGTGCAAATATCTCAAATTTTAACAGCAAATCGGAAAATTACAATATCTGATATACTCATACATGAAGATGGGAATAACATTTTAAACAATGTTGGATAATTTTACAAAAGGTTCCGCACACTATAATTGAATTAGACTGGATTTAGGGGAAAGTCCTTGGTGGTTTGGGTTTTATATGTAGCAGCAGCCTGATACCTGCGCTGCTTGGAAGCTTGGCTCTGCTACACCAGACAAACCCAGCTCTGCTATACGGTAGACATTGCTGGTATGTGCGCGTGTTGTCATTGTGAGTAATTCTATGGCTTCACAAATCTGAAATGTAAGCAAATGGTAATCCAATCTCCGCCACTGCCTAAGGTGACGTTACATGCATCTGTCTATTACCTGGTAAAATATCCCACCGTCCCCAGCGCTCAGGGGGCTCCGGAGAATTGTCTGCTCACTACAAAGGATTCTTCGCCAAGAACACATTTTACTAGACGGAGGCGATCTATCCATTGTTTCCAGAAAAAATGGAAATCATTTATCAAACAGCAGAGCAGGTGTATCAGCAGTCCTATGCAAGAGGTATCCAGATACAGATGTAGCAGAACTGATCTGGTCATTGATAACTCATGGAGTTAAGCTGAGGCATAAGGTAAAATAAGGTCAGAATTCTACAGAAAATCACAAGTCTGGGATATCTGACAACTGATACAGATGTAGCAGAGCCAAAATGGTTATTATCAGTATGTTTTTTCCTGATTCCTCATCTGCAGTCCTATAAGAAACCAAATATGTTACAAATGACTTGTGACATTTAGTATTAGCAAAATCACAATCCCCGGCACGACATGACAAACTTAGCTCTTCTACATCTGTGATATACTGTGATACAAAGATGTGTCGCTTATGTCGATTACAGACAGATCAGCTAGATATGTAACATATTTGTGACAAGGGAAAAACTCAACTCTGCTATGTCGGTAGCCCATTGTGATCTCTAGTTAACTTGTGTCAGCACAGTCAGCTCTGCTAAATTGTAGTATCTGGGAACAAAATGATGTGCCAGTTGGCATGTTCAGCCTTGCTACCTCCACAACAGAACCTGAGATCTTTGCCATGTATGCCAAATGACAAACTAGGCTCTGCTACATCTATAACATAATGTGACATCAAGATGACTTTGTTCAGATAATAATGATACTGTGTCTGTATCTCACTGGGATATAAAGAAAAACACATACATATGAGGTTTCCAGTACACAGATTTGTACTAAAGAACAAACTCAGCACTGCTATGTCTGTAATACATTGTGATTTCTTTACGAATATTTATACCAAAGGACAAACTCAGCTTTGTAGATCAGTAATGCATTGTTTCCAGGTCACACACTTATACAAAAGGACAAACTCAGCTCTGCTATGAGTGTAATACATATGAGGTTTCCAATGCACAGACTTGCACTAAAAGACAAACTCAGCTCTGCTATATCAGACATAGATTGAGGTTTCCAATGCACAGATTGTCCTAAAGGACAAACTCAGCTCTGCTATGTCAGTAATACATGGTGATTTCCAATTTGCAGACTTGTACCAGAGGACTAGCTGAGCTCTGCTACATGGCCATGCTATACTCACATGTAGGGCTGCAGCCGGGTCCCATCTGTTGCCGCCGCCAGCAGCAGCCCCCACATGTGCAGCAGCGCCGGGAGCAGGAGCCGCTGTGGAGGAGATGGAGCCATCCTTCCGAATTCTCCCAGGGTTGCAGATTTTTTGGGGAAGGGTTTGCAGTCAGGTCACAGCCACATTATCTGGTCGGGGCAGTGTCAGACATCGGGCGGCTGGGAAGTTACAAGTTCGCACTCCGAGCCCCCGCAGCTGCTTCTAATTGTGGCATTGGATCCTCAGAATTAGGGGGGTGTTAATATTTTTTTAGGGAGCCTTCCCTGAAGGTGGTGGTGTGGATTTTGGAGATAGACAAGTTCTCCAGCTTCTCATTCCAATAAGCACAGTAGAGACCCCCTCCTTCCCTCCACAGGAGCCTGTGAGCAGGCAGGGGTGGGCTTCTCCTCCCAGGTCGCCTCCCTCTGGACAAATCACTAAAGAGGTCCCTTTTTTTACAGGAGATCTCTGCCCTCTGCAGACGGGGGTGACAGTCTCTGCCCCCCACTGTCCTACTCCAGTCTCTGTGGAGAGAAATGGGGGAAATGTATGACATCTGACTCCTGCCCCTCTGTCTCTGTCCTCTGGGGTGAAGGGGGAAGGATGTGCAGGGCTGAGTATGTCATCTGGTACAATGGGATGTAATGTCAGCTTATGTTGCCTGTAGTATTCCGTAGGGCTGCTGGTAAAGCAACCAAGTTATTATGACGTATAGGAAACCATTAAATGACAGCATCGCCTCTGCTACATCTGTATCAAAAATATCTTCACATGTCCTAGGGCTCCATATAGCAGGTCTGATGATGGAGAGCACGAAGATGACATTTTTTTACATCCCCTTTTCTCTTGTTTATTTTTTCTTTTAACCATGGAATTCCTAAAAGTGAGGCTCAGATGTCCCTATAAAAGTGTCATCCACAGATCCCCATAAGTGTCATTCACAGATCCCCATAAGTGTCATCTGCAGATTCCCATACCAGTGCATTTGCAGATCCCCCATGACAGCGTCATACACAGATCTCCAATAGCAGAGTGTCATCCATGGATTCCCCATGACAGTGTCAAACACATATCTCCCTAGCAAGTTACCTGGCGAGGACCCACTTTACAATGCGTGTCAGTCACAGTTGCCCCATAACAATGTCTGCAGCGGTGCCGTGTGTATATTTCTATATAGTCTGTACAGTGTGTATTGTCTAGCACAGGCTGCAATGGGGGCAGAGGATACTGATTCTCTCAGACCAGACAGCTCCATTTGTGGCGCCCCTGAGGCTCAGTCGCCACAGAGGTACTGCACCTTCTCCTAAGGTGTAGTGCCCCACCGCCTAGGTAAGTTGTGAGCTCCTTTCCACACTCCAACACTCGCATCCCACACAACAGGGTAGTTCTGCACAACCACATTGCGGCTCAGTGCTTAGAGAGTAGCAGAGCACCTCTGGTGGTTCCCTGCATGGAACACTGGATGTGCTGGGAGGTGGGTGGAGTTGAGATCCATATAAAAGGTTGGGAAGGTTTAGAATTACAGATCAGTCTAGGTCAGTCTGGCGGGAGGTCAGGCGGGAGAAGGACAGTCAGTCAGGAGAGTCTGAGGACGGGTCCGAGAGGAAGGAGATCCCTAGAAGAGGGAGAGAAGAAGGAGTGCTGCAGCTGCCTCAGTGATCTGAGCCAGCTGGCACGGGAAGGAACAAGAGAGAGAAAGACGTAGAACTGCAACCTAAGCTTCCATAGGAAAGAGAGACAAGTACGGAACGAAGGAGTAGAGAGAACAGAGAGGAGTTGTGGGTTGGAAGAGGAACCCTGCCTATAGGTTCTCAGCGCAAGGCCGGGGCCCGGTCCCCGAGGTTGTATGGACACTTATGGTTCTGCAGCAGACACCGGTGGAGTAGTTGGCTGTAAATGCACTACTCCCATCTAAGACTTGGGGCACAACAGCAACTGAATAGAGAGCCAGGACTCCGGAGAAAGGGGTCCCCGACAGAGGCTACAGCTGTCGGCCATACGAGTAGAATTGCTAGGAACATCTGACAGGAGGAACTCCAGAGTACCACGGTACTGGAGAGCTTCACACTAAAAGGCGCATTGGCGGAGTCGTTCAGGAAAGGTACATGTTGGCGGAGTGTTGGAGAGGAGAGCCCTGACTTGCCCAGGAGGTTGACTGAGTCTCTACCCCGGAGCACACGGCATGGAAGCAGGCACCAGTGTCTACCACGAACTGTGAGTAAAGCGTTGAAACTGCAAGCCCTGGTGTCCTCCATTCATTTGCGCACTAACATCTTCAGCACCGCTACATCTGGGTACCAATCCCCTCACCGCTTGTGCCTCTCCTCTAATCTTACATCCACACTGCCCTGGGACTACAGCTCCACCTGTGGGGAGCTACACCATCTTTGCTGCACTATCTCATCAGTCCCAGTGGATCTGCATGCAGCGTTGGCTTAAAAGCTTACTTGCCAAACACCACAGGTGGCGTCACGAACTGTTCACATAAACTATATCACAAACCATCATTGATTTGGGCGCCCAGGGCCACGGACCGGGTCACCGCTGCTGAGACACCTTTCCCCCTGACACCGGCCCGGTACCGAGTACCCCACAGCCCTGGGAGGGCGACCTAATTTTGGCATCACGAACAGGATAACGAGACCCGATGCCATCGGGTTCTGTGTGCCTAAGATTTGTTGGACTTTATACTTTTGAAAATGTGCAGAAGACCTGATTTAATAGACTGTAAAATGGACATTAGAAATGGCCGCTGGCGCGGAGAAGAAGGGCGTGAAGAGATGGGAGGTCCTAGGAAAAGACTGCGAAGAGTATTGGGCCTTCCCTGCCTGAATTACTATGTGACCGCGACATGGCCCACACCCCGAGGGGTTCGTATACTGGCTTGGTATGGAGGCGCTGGAAGAAGACGCCGCCCCCGGAAGGAGGTGCAGAAGAAGCCAGTGGCGGGAAAGGGGCCGAGGCAGGAAGAACGCCAGAACGCCATTTTGGAGAGTGAGGGAAGGAGGCCTGAGGAGCGCGGGGAAACGGATCTCCCTGTCTGAAAGCTCCAACCTGATCTCCGGGATGAACCGCCGGCAGCTGGAAGAAGAAATAGTCGAGCTGACCACCCTGCTGCCGCTGAGACAGGAGGCCTTGGAGAGGCTGAACCGGCAACATGCCCAGGAGGGGCCTACGCCTGCGGTACCCGCTCCACCGGTACCTGCTACCGCTGCACCGGACTGTTCTCAGGCAGCGCTGATCTATACTTCCACGCTGTCCGTGCGGCTGAGTGCCACTTGCCTGAAAAAGTTACCGGAGGGCCCAGGAACTGAGACCGTGCTCCCGCCCGGACCTGACGCGGCTGCGCAGGCCCCACCGGAGGTCCCCGCGGACCCGAAGCCATCATCAGTCCTGCCACCGTCAGCACCCGGACCCACCATTCCGGTGGATATCCCTGCAGCGGCCCACCGTCTCAGGCCTGTACCGGAGCACCACCAGGAGGTCCCAGGTATGACCGCAGCCCCTGCACCTGGGAAGGCCCTGGGGTGTACGCCCGTATTAGTGGCAGGACAGGTCATGCTGGACCTTGTCTGGGACCAGGATGACTGTCCCCAGGGGGAACACCTGAACCCCTGATGGTGGCGCCGCAGTATAAGACCAGTTTGGATCGGTCCCGGGAGGAGCGGGAAGAAGAAGAGAACTGGGCCAGCTGTCAGGCTACCATCTGGCAGCTGAATATCGGGAGAGGGAGCAGAGAAAGATGGCTGTGCTGGGCCCTGATTTAGACCGCAAGGAGAAAACCAGTGCTGGTCACTTTGGTCCCCGGATTCAGCAGGATGGGGCCAGGTTCTCAACGTGAACCAGGAATGGGGTTCAGGTTTATCTCTGACCCCAAACGGATCTCCGACCTGTTCTTTAGCCGGAGAGACGTTGAGTCCCATCTGAACAAGGGACACCCGGCCCGGAATCTGCAACCTGGGGAGTACGTGACATTCACCCGGCATGAGGGGCTCAGGGGGTGGTATGCCCTGAATATACGCTGTATCCCGGAGGAGCTTATTGAGAGGTACAGGCTGAAGCGACCTGCTGTCCCTCCACCCACAGTTGTCACCCAGCCTGTTCAGGCACCTGCTCCCAGGAAACCGGCTGCCCTTGCATCAGCCCCAGCCCGGCAGCCTAAGCCAAGGGTCTCCAACTGGACAACTTGGGAAGAGGAATACTTGAAGATGGCCAATGAATACCTCACGTCTGGTGACAGTTCCAGTTCGGCTTCCAGAACCCCAGGAGGGGACCACAATTAGAAAATTTTCAAAATCTCGTTACCCAGGACGGTTTGTTTGCACCGTTGTGCCTGTTTCTATTTTTGTTGTTATCATGTTTTTTGTTAGCACTTTTGTTGCCTAATTTTTGCAGTGGCAGCGTTCTTCAATTTTGAACTACAGTGATCATGAACTTGGAGTGTATCACAAACTCTCTTGTAAATAGTTTGCCCCTCTTTAGGTGCTTTCTCTTGGTTTTACATAAAGACACTTTGCGAAGATGATGTAACATAAGGACACTTTGCGAAGATGATGTTTTGCATGGACACTTTTCGAAGATGATGTCTACCTCAAAGGACACTGCACGAAATCCCGTCTGGGAGCGGTGTCCAGCACTTACAAGAATCTTTGAAATGTTTTATTGTTGATAATGTGTTTTATAAGAGTATCAGTAACTGAGAAATGGCTTTTACAGAGAATTGAGAATTAAGAATAAAGAATTGAAAGTAGACAGGTGACGGACCAGGTACTTGCGGTCAGCGTCTTGTGTCTAGAAGAGACAGTGAAAGTAGAGAAATGATCAAGAAATGTGTACTAGAGAAGGAAAAGCTTAATAATACTGAAGTGATAGTGAGTCACAGACAATGGCACTTAGAATGAAAAATTGCACTTTTTGACTTGAAATTTAGATAGTTAAATAAGAATTGTTTGTAACATTCAATAATAAGTACCTCCTATACTAGGAAGTTTAGTATAAGAAAAGTGTGTTCTGCATTGCAAAAACTTTTGTATGTTTCTTTGCTGTCAACTTTGTTTACCTTGCAGCCCGCGGATGTGCTGTGTTTAACGGGGGGGTATGTGGCTCCCCTGAGGCTCAGTCGCCACAGAGGTACTACACCTTCTCCTAAGGTGTAGTGCCCCACCACCTAGGTAAGTTGGGAGCTCCTTTCCACACTCCAACACTCGCATCCCACACAACAGGGTAGTTCTGCACAACCACATTGCGGCTCAGTGCAGAGCACCTCTGGTGGTTCCCTGCATGGAACACTGGATGTGTTGGGAGGTGGGTGGAGTTGAGATCCATATAAAAGGTTGGGAAGGTTTAGAATTACAGATCAGTCTAGGTCAGTCTGGCGGGAGGTCAGGTGGGAGAAGGACAGTCAGTCAGGAGAGTCTGAGGACAGGTCCGAGAGAAAGGAGATCCCTAGAAGAGGGAGAGAAGAACGAGTGCTGCAGCTGCCTCAGTGACCTGAGCCAGCTGGCACGGGGAAGGAACAAGAGAGAGAAAGACGTAGAACTGTAACCTAAGCTTCCATAGGAAAGAGAGACAAGTATGGAATGAAGGAGTAGAGAGAACAGAGAGGAGTTGTGGGTTGGAAGAGTAACCCTGCCTATAGGTTCTCAGCGCAAGGCCGGGGCCCGGTCCCCGAGGTTGTATGGACACTTATGGTTCTGCAGCAGACACCGGTGGAGTAGTTGGCTGTAAATGCACTACTCCCATCTAAGACTTGGGGCACAACAGCAACTGAATAGAGAGCCAGGACTCTGGAGAAAGGGGTCCCCGACAGAGGCTACAGCTGTCGGCCATACGAGTAGAATTGCTAGGAACATCTGACAGGAGGAACTCCAGAGTACCACGGTACTGGAGAGCTTCACACTAAAAGGCGCATTGGCGGAGTCGTTCAGGAAAGGTACATGTTGGCGGAGTGTTGGAGAGGAGAGCCCTGACTTGCCCGGGAGGTTGACTGAGTCTCTGCCCCGGAGGACACAGCATGGAAGCGGGCACCAGTGTGTACCACGAACTGTGAGTAAAGCGTTGAAACTGCAAGCCCTGGTGTCCTCCATTCATTTGCGCACTAACATCTTCAGCACCGCTACATCTGGGTACCAATCCCCTCACCGCTTGTGCCTCTCCTCTAATCTTACATCCACACTGCCCTGGGACTACAGCTCCACCTGTGGGGAGCTACACCATCTTTGCTGCACCATCTCATCAGTCCCAGTGGATCTGCATGCAGCGTTGGCTTAACATCTTACTTGCCAAACACCACAGGTGGCGTCTCGAACTGTTCACAAACTATATCACAAACCACCATTGATTTGGGCGCCCAGAGCCACGGACCGGGTCACCGCTGCTGAGACACCTTTCCCCCTGACACCGGCCCAGTACCGAGTACCCCACAGCCCTGGGAGGGCGACCCACATTCAGTTACACCAGTGGTGTGTGGTCGGCTGCGCCGCAAACCTAGCCCCCATTATACAGGCTCGGACTATGTTGTGTGGTCGCGGTGCTGCGCAGCGGTGTGTAAGTGGGTAACACAAAGGTGCAGTAAACTGGAATCACACAGACGGCAAGAACAAGAGGTCACAATTAGAGGCATTTGGAAACACTGTTTTATTATACAGCCATAAGATGGGTCATAACAATGAGATGGTGGGGGTCCGACTACTGGGACGGGGACTATTACCTAGAACAGGTACCTTAGTCGCTGTCCCTTCCCACCAGGACAGCCGAGGTGGAGAGGGGCTGAAAAGGATGGTGGTGGAACCTCACTTCTGGCAATCCATACAACAATTTTGGGAGATCTGTAAGCAGGAGTCCCATCAAGTGATCATGAGGTCCCCACCATCCCCACCTTCTGAATGATCAGAAAATGACAATGTGACAATGTTCAAATTAGTTGTTTTGTGGTACACATATGTTTTTTCATATCACAATTTGTATTAAAAAAAATAAAATTGGTAATCTTACAATTTACACACTGGCCACTGGGGCTTTTTTTTATACTCCTAGTTTCTGTTGTTTCAGGAAGAGTTTTCAGCAGGCTCCTTATTGCCAGAATTATAATGATAGGCAACACCAGGGGCGGACATACCGCATGTGCAGCCGGTGCGGCTGCACTGGGGCCTGGAGGTGGAGGGCAGCCCCTGCAAGGTGGCTAATAATGAGGGCAATCTGGCCTGTTTATTTGGCGTTGGGGGGCCCCTGGCTCCGCTGCCTACAAGAGAAAATGGCAGCGGAGCTGCAAGGATTCATCCTGCTTCCTGCCCGTGATTCCTGTCTGACAAAGCAGGGTGGCTGGATGACATCATCATTCAGCGCGTGGCTGTGCCAGAGAGAGGAAGCTACTGGCGACGGTAATGCTGCGGCTGCGGGAGAGCATGCGGAGAGGTGAGTGGTGCTGTGAGTGGCTGTGGGGGAAAGCGCAGATAGGTGAGGGGTGTATGTGTATAGAGATGAGTGGTGGTGTGTAAGCATGCGTGCGTGCGTAGCGCTGTGGGGGAACGTGCAGTGAGGTGAATGGTGCTGTGTGTGTCTGTGTGTAGGTGGAGGAGAGGGCAATGATGGGGTGATGGAGAGAGCAACTATGGGGTAGTAGGGGAGAAAGCAATGATGGAGGTGGTGGAAAGGGCAATGATGGTGATGGTGGAAAGGGCAATGATGGGGATGGTGGGGAGGAGGAAATGATGGAGGTGGTGGAATGGGCAATGTTGGGGGTGGTGGAGGAGAAGGCAATGATGGAGGTAGTGGAGAGGGAAACGATGGGAGTGATGGAAAGGGCAATGATTGAGGTGGGGAGAAGGAAATGATGGAGGTGGTGGAGAGGGCAATGATGGGGTGGTGGGGGTTAAAGCAATTATGGTGGTAGTGGAAAGGATAATAATGGGGTGGTGGGTTAGAAGGCAATGATGGAGGAGGTAGGGGAGAAGGCAATGATGGAGGTGGTGAAAGGGCAATGATGGGGGTTGGGGAAGAGGCAATGATGGAGATGGTGGAAAGGGCAATGATGGGGTGGTGTAAAGGGCTATAATGGGGGTGGTGGGGAAGAAGGCAATGATGGGGGTGATGGAGAGGGCAATGATGGGGTAGTGGAATGGGTAATGATGGAGGTGGTGGGGAGAAGGCAATGATGGAGGTAGTGGAAAGGGCAATGATGGGGTGGGGGAAAAGGCAATGATGAGGGTGAGGGAAAAGGCAATGGTGAGGGTAAAGGCAATGATGAAGGTGGTGGAAAGGGCAATCATGGGAGTGGTGGGGGAGAAGGAAATGATGGGGGTGATGGAGAGGGCAATGATGGGGTGGTCAGGGAGAAAGCAATGATGGAGGTGGTGAAAAGGTCTTGATAGGGGTGGTGGTGGAAAAGGCAGTGATGGTGGTGGTGGAAAGAACAATGATAGTGGTAGTGGAAAGGGCAATAACGGATTTGTGGGGAGGAGGAAATTATGGAGTTGGTGGCGGGGGTAATGATGTGGGTGGTGTGGGAAAAGGCAATGATGGGGTAGGGGAAAAGGCAATGATGGAGGGGATGGAGAGGGCAATGATGGGGTGATGGAGAGGGTAATGATGGGGTGGTGGAGGAGAAAGCAATGATGGAGGTGGTGGAAAGGACAATGATGGGGGTGGTAGGGGAAAAGGCAATGATGGTGGTGGTGGAAAGGACGATGATGGTGGTGGTGGAAAGGGTGTTATGAACAGGTCACTGAGGAGGATGGCAGGAATAGGCTAGGCCCCCAGGAAACCAGAAAGGCTGGTAACTTAGCAGATTGCAGACCCCTAATCCTAACAACACAACTAACAGTAGACGTGGAGCGTACCTACAATGCCCTAGATGCCTCGACACAGCCGGAGAACTATCTAGGCCTAAAGTAAGAAAGGTGAAATCTAAACTGCCCTGGAGTAGAACCCCAAAGAAATAGCTAGCCCCTAAACATATATTGTCGGTGAGACAAGATGAAACACAAACGCAGGCAGAAAATAGACTGAGCAAATGATGGGGCCCAAACTGACTAGATAGGATAGGAAAGGAAAGACACTGTCTGCAAGCATGCAAAAACCCTAAAAAATCCAACACGACTGATGTACCAAAAAACACTGAGGTCTCCCGACCTCGCCTTCACTATATCAGCATTCTGGTATGAACTGGCAGCAAAGCAAAAGAGACTAATATAACAGAGGACTGAACAAACTGACCGAAGCTGTAACATATGGAGCGGGGTCCAGCACAGCCCCCAGCAGGGAGCAAGCTGAACCCTCACAACAAGCAGAAAGAGGCAAAACAAGATCAAATGCAAAGAATTAGCAAATTAACAACTTAACTGAAAAATGCAGGATCAGGGCAGGAGACATCAGACCTCAGAATGCACAGGAAATCTAATCACCAGCAGGGATTGAAGGAAGCCTGCTGACTTAAATACTCCAATCAGTAACCCCAGATCTCCAATCATCATCATCAGGTGGCAGACCTCTGTCAATCCGGCCTGCTCCACTACCCACAGTAACCACCAGAGGGAGCCCTGACCCAGAAGTAAGAGAAGTCACAACAAAAGGGCAATAATGGAGTTGTGGATGAGGAGGAAATTATGGAGTTGGTGGAATGGGTAATGATGTGGGTGGTGAGGGAAAAGGCAATGATGGTGGTGGTGGAAAGGACAATGATGGTGGTGGTGGAAAGGGCAATGATGGGGGTGGTGGGGGAGAAGGCAATGATGGGGTGATGGAGAGGGTAATGATGGGGTGGTGGAGGAGAAAGCAATAATGGAGGTGGTGGAAATGACAATGATGGGGGTGGTAGGGGAAAAGGCAATGATGGTGGTGGTGGAAAGGGCAATGATGGTGGTGGTGGTGGAAAGGGCAATAATGGAGTTGTGGAGGAGGAGGAAATGATGGAGGTGGTGGAATGGGTAATGATTGGGGTGGTGAGGGAAAAGGCAATGATGGTGGTGATGGTGGTAAGGACAATGATGGTGGTGGGGGAGAAGGCAATGATGGAGGTGGTGGAGAGGGCAATGATGGGGGTGGGGGAGAGGACAATAATGGCATGTGGGGGAGGAGGACAGTGATGGGTGTGGGGGATTGGGATAGGAGGAAGGGGGATTTATGATTGACTTAGGAACAGGGGGAGGTGGAGGAAGACATTATTATCGCTTATTATGTCTAACACAGTCCCTTAGTCTATAGTGTACTCACTAATTATACATAACACAGTCCCTTAGCATAGTGTACTCACTTATGCATAGCACAGTCCCTTAGTATATAGTGTACTCACTTGTTATGTCTAACACAGTTCCTTAGTATCTAGTGTACATATTATGTATAACTGTCACCGCCCCCGTCGCGCCCTCACGCTCCTGCGCCGCAGCCTGTCTCCCATCAGTCACGGCATCCTCCTCTGACCAGCCTGCGGCCTGTGACGTCACTACATGCCTCGCGCATGACCGTGTCAGGTTGGCTGAGTCGTGTCAAAGAGAGAGGCGGGCGCAAGGTCTATGTCTCTATTGTGGAGGAGCCTCGCATTTCATCCGTTCTTGTCCTGAGAGACCAGGAAACTCTTCCACCTAGGCCAGGTAAGAGAGGCCTCCCTAGGTGATAATGATTCCTCTCAACCTCTCACGATGTCTGTTCTTTTGATTTCGGGGCAGGGACGTGGCTCTGAGGTGGCCTACGTGGATTCGGACTCAGCAGGTAACTTCATCCGGCGTGAAGAGGTGGACAAGTACCGAATTCCCGTGGTCACCCTAACGAATCCTTGACTAATTGCTTCAGTTGATGGCAAACCGCTGCAGGAATCCATCACCATGGTCACTGAAGTAGACTTGCAAGTCGGCGCCCTCCACTGTGAAAGAATGGCCTTCTACGTGCTGCCTGATTTGTCCCACGCGATTCTGCTTGGGCTCCCATGGCTACGGACTCACCAGCCAGTCATCGACCGGTCGTCCGGGGAAGTTCTGCGCTGGGGACACTCGTGCCAAGGCCGGTGCCTGAACCCTATTTGTCCTGCTGCTCCCGCACGCCCACCTTCGGAGCTCTCGGGGCTCCCCTCAGCCTATTGGTCCTACGCAGACGTCTTTGATAAGAAGAAGGTGGAGATCCTTCCCCCGCACCAGCCTTTCGACTGCCCAATCGAGCTGATCCCCGGTTCCACCCCTCCTCGGGGTAGGATCTACCCACTAACTCCCGCAGAAACCTCAGCTATGTCCAAGTACGTCCGGGAGAACCTTGCCAAAGGTTTCATATGGGAGTCCTACTCTCCCGCAGGAGTCGTTTTTTTCTTCGTCAAAAAGAAGGACGGTTCTCTGCGGCCGTGCATTGACTATAGGGGCTTAAACGACATCACTATCAAGAACAGGCACCCCCTTCCACTCATCCCGAAATTGTTTGATTGCCTCAGAGGGGCGCGGATTTTCTCCAAGTTGGATCTCAGAGGAGCCTACAATCTTATCCGCATCCGTGCAGGCGATGAATGGAAGACCGCTTTTAACACTCGTGACGGTCACTATGAGTACCTAGTTATGCCCTTTGGCCTATGCAATGCCCCCGCTGTGTTTCAGGAGTTCGTCAATGAGATCTTCCGGGAACTTTTGTACTCCTGTGTGGTAGTGTACTTGGATGACATCCTTGTCTTCTCGCCAGACCTTTCGTTTCATAGGAAGAGTGTCTGCCTGGTTCTTCAGCGTCTTCGGGAGAATCGTTTGTATGCTAAAATGGAGAAATGTCTGTTTGAGCAAACCTGCTTACCATTTCTGGGCAACATCATCTCCGACGCCGGACTGAGGATAGATCCCGAGAAACTCCGCCATTCTCAAGTGGCCCCGCCCCGTCGCCATAAGAGCTATCCAACGGTTTCTCGGATTCGCCAATTACTACAGGCAATTTATTCCTCATTTTTCTTCAGTCACCAGGCCAATCTGCATCCTCACCCGTAAAGGGACGAGTCCCAATTCTTGGACCACGGAGGCTGAAGAGGCCTTCCTGACACTAAAATGGGCATTCTCCACGGCTCCAGTGTTGTCCCGTCCCGAGAACAGCAAACCCTTCGTGCTAGAAGTGGATGCCTCCTTGACAGGTGCCAGGGCTGTACTATCTCAGAGAACCGCCTCTGGTCGCCTACGCCCCTGTGGATTCTTCTCCAAAGCCTTCTCCCCATCCGAGTGCAATTACTCGATTGGCGACCGTGAACTCTTGGCCATAAAATTGGCCTTGGAGGAGTGGCGTCACCTTCTGGAGGGGGCTGTGCACCCGTTTGTTATTTACTCGGACCACAAAAACCTGGCCTACCTCCAGTCCGCCCAGAGACTCAATCCTCGATAGGCCAGGTGGTCCTTGTTTTTCGATCGCTTTGATTTTGAGCTCCATTTTCGCCCTGAGGACAAGAACACCAAAGCCGATGCCTTATCCAGAGTCTTCCAGCCGTCCGAGGTTGGGGGAGGAACCATCTCACATCATCAAACCCACGAAGATTATCACCGTGGCTCCTGTGAATCTGCTTTCTCCACCCCCAGGCAAGACTCTCGTGCCCGAGAATGCCAAAAGAAGAGTTCTACTTTGGGGGCATTCCTCCAGACTGGCAGGCCATGCCGGAACTCAGAAGACTTTCGCCCTCATTTCTCGGCACTACTGGTGGCAGACCCTCCACCAAGATGTAGCGGATTTCGTTGCCTCTTGTCCCTCCTGCGCAAGAAATAAGGTACCACGTCGGCCTCCGTCTGGCTTGCTGCTTCCTTTGCCAGTTCCTACGGTACCTTGGGAACACATCGCCATGGATTATCACCGACGTGCCCCGCTCTTCCGGCTGTACGGTGGTTCTAGTGGTAGTAGACCGCTTTTCCAAAATGGCACATTTTATCCCTCTGAGTGGACTCCCCTCTGCGCCTGGACTAGCCAAGATCTTCATACATCAGAATTTTAGGCTTCTTGGCCTACCTCGACGTATATTGTCTGACCGAGGAATCCAGTTTACTTCCAAGTTCTGGAGGGCACTTTGCAGACGCTTTGATATATCCCTGGATTTCTCATCCGCCTACCATCCGCAGACCAACGGGCAAGTAGAGCGAACTAACCAAACGTTGACTGGATATCTACGTCATTTTTCCAACGCCCACCAGAATGACTGGGTTGACCTGCTTCCCTGGGCGGAGTTCGCCTACAACAATCATACCGGCAAATCCACGACCAAGTCGCCGTTCTTTGTGGTGTTTGGCAGACATCCCGGTGTTCCTCTCCCTGTAGCTCCTGCCTCCGAGGGACCTGCGGCCAACTCCTTGTCCCAAGAATTTTCTGAGATCTGGTCCGAGACCAACACGGCACTCAAGAAAGCCAGTGAGCGGATGAAGAATCACGCTGACAAGAGGAGATTGGACCCTCCGCCGTTTCACATCGGGGATAAAGTCTGGCTCTCATCCAAGTATATCTGGCTAAAATAACCCTCTTACAAGCTGGGCCTCCGGTACATCGGTCCCTTTGAGATCCTGGAACGTGTCAATGAAGTCGCCTACAAGTTAAGGTTGCCTGCTTCGCTCCGAATACCGAACACCTTCCACGTCTCTCTCCTGAAACCTGTGGTACTAAATCAGTTCCACTCCTCACCCTGTTCCGTTCCTCGGTCGGTTGGCTCCGACAACACCTTCGAGGTAAGAGATATTCTCACCATGAAAAGAGTCAGAGGGAGGTCCTTTTTCCTTATTGACTGGGTTTTGGTCCCGAGGAGAGGTCCTGGGAACCCCGGGAGAATATCAACGCTCCCCGCATTCTCAGGAGATTTTTTGCCAATCGCAGTAGGGGGCGGCTTAAGGGGGAGGGTACTGTCACGGCCTCCGTCGCGCCCTCACATACTCACCTGCTCGCTCCAGCGCCGCATCCTGTCTCCTCCCATCAGCTGCGGCATCCTCCTCTGACCGGCCCGCCGCCTGTGATGTCACTACATGCCTTGCGCATGCGCCGTAGGACGCGGCCACGTCTCCCTGCATCTTCTTATGCTCCGGCGGTGCCCTGACCCGGAAGCACCGCCGGACCAATGGGGGCCGGTCCCTGGGTATTTCAGGCCGCCCTCCTGTAATGGAGGCACCTGACCGTCGTGTTATTTCCAGCACGCTAGGCTCCCCTGCCCTTGTCCTGTCTCCATTGCCTACCTGACCCTTTTGCTCTCTCTTCCTGCAGTCCTGCTTCATCCTGCTGCCCATGCCTGATTCCAGTTATCCTACTCCAATCCTGTGCTCCTGCTTCGTCCGGCTCCCCGTGTCTGTCTCTTGCTGCCCTACTTCGGTCCCGCCACCCAAGTCTTACTCTGTCTTGTGCTCTTAGTACCGTACCCAGTCCTACTCCAGTCCTCTCCGAGCAGCCCCTCTTGGTACCGGCTGCCGTGGCATCCTGTGCCCTTGCTCCGTCCTGCTGTCCATGCCTGATTCCAGTTATCCTACTCCGATCCTGTGCTCCTGCTTCATCCGGCTCCCCGTGTGTCTCCTGCTGCCCTACTCCGGTCCCGCCACCTGAGCCTTACTCTGTCTTGTGCTCTTAGTACCGTACCCAGTCCTACTCCAGTCCTCTCCGAGCAGCCCCTCTTGGTACCGGCTGCCGTGGCATCCGAACCCCTGGGCCTGCTCCTAACGGTCCCTGTATAGGGGTCGGTTCCACCTGGCTGCTCACCCGGGGACCCCTCGGTGCCACGGTCCAGAGGGTCCACTCCTGGAGTCTTGCCTCGCCAAATGAGCATGCTAACAATAACACAGTCTCTTAGCATATAGTGTACTCACTTATTATGTACAGCACAGTCCTTAGTTATATAGTTTCCTCTATTATGTATAACACCTTCCGTCCCTTATTACGTACCATACTCTCTAATTATATATGGTGCTGTCCCTTATTATATAGCTTCCTCTGCTGTCATGTACAGTGCTGTCTTTTACGTAATGTATTATTGTTATTTTTGTTATTCACAGCACCCTCTTTTATTGCATGTTTTATTTGCATGTTATGGCGCTACAGTGTGCTTCCTTTTTTGCTTGAATTTATATGGGTTGGTGACTCTAGGTTAAGCACCTGTTCACACAATGTTTATGCTTGGATGTGACGGTCAGTTTTTGAAATTTGTATTCATTTACTTTATGACTGAGCACTCCACCTGTTAGCCGCAGGAGTTTTTAATCAAAGCAGGGCCACTTCCCCTCCACAGAGATATAGACTTCAGTCTAAACAGAGGATTTTTCATAGGTTCCTATTCAGATGGAGACTTCAGTCTTAGTGAGGATTGGCATAGATAGGGACCTGGAAAATGAGAAATGCCTTAACATGGCTTCCAGGTACACATAACTAGGTCATTTTATGCGATAAACTTTCTCAATTTTTCATATTTCTAATGCAGTGATGCAATTCATTTTACTTTTTTCATATTTGCATGTTATGGCGCTACAGTGTGCTTCCTTTTTTGCTTGAATGTTTATGAGTTGGTGACTCTAGGTTAAGCACCTGTTCACACAATGTTTATGCTTGGATGTGATGGTCAGTTTTTGAAATTTTAAAAACAGGGTGGCACATGTTAAGGAGCTGAAACTCCTAAACCCTTCATCCAATTGTAATGTGGATACCCTCAAATGAAAGCTGAAAGTCGAAACTTCAACTGCATCTGAATTGTTTTGTTTAAAATTCATTGTGGTAATGTCTAGAACCAAAATTAGAAAAATGTTGTCTCTGTCCAAATATATATGGACCTAACTGTATGGTCAACTGTGTTGCCCGGGCACTAAAGCCCTACTGAACTGTCTGGGCTCCCTCGCCCTATTGCCTAAAATGCCGGGAACTCGCTGGCTTACCCACAGTTGGCCCCTCCTAAGTTAACTGTTACCTATCCTAATCTACGTGTGCTAAAATGCCCCCCTAGTGAGCTAACTAAATTACTATGCATGCTTTCCTTGAACAATAATATACATATAGCAGCATTAAGTACATAACATTATTTATAAAGTAAGACATTCAGAACCAGGACGTGTTTAGGGCATTAAACAGTTTCTGTGACCCCTTACATTAGGACAGTTCTGCAACGTTCCACTATTCTTTGTGTCTAATCTCCTCACCATTTTCAATATCACATATTGCTGTCAATGAACCTGTGGAAAGTTGTATACAATCTACATAATCCTCTATGAGGCTGGACTTATAAATTTCTGCTGGAGTGCGTATTTTCTCATGATTTACCAAAATTGGGGAAAAAACTGCTGCAGTTTTCACTGCAAAAACATTCAGTTGTCTCAAAGTGTGAACAAAGCCGAAGCTAAACATAAATCCTATACGGATATTTTGTTACAATGTGCAAGCCTGTATCATCCCAAACTAGATAAAATGGTAGCAAATCCTCAGCTGTGAGAGGAAATAGATATGTACATGTGTCTAAAGTGTATTCTGAATCCATCTGATGAAGCAGCTAAATCTCTGTGCAATGGTATGGGGAGGCATTGGGTGACACAGCCTACCCCACCCTGATCTTACTGGCTTTATAACATGTACCTAGAATATTGGCCTTATTCCAAAGTGTTGAATTTCTGGATAAACAGCTCCTACATTTCACTCCGGTCCATCTGTCCAGCCCCGCTCCTCTTCTCTTATCAACAAATTGCCATTAGCAAATTTACTGAAAGTGAAATTCCTTCAATTCATGGAATTCCAAATGAATATTATCCATAACCTGATGCCTCTGGGAGGGAACTATTATCACAGAGGGGTTATATACGCTTGTCTTGGTGCAGTCTTCTAATATTCTAATTTTGCAATTTCTCCTTCAGCCTTAAAACCGAAAAACACTGCCAGGTTAGAAGCATTTTCTAGACCATCAGATGATTCCTTTTTCTACATTCCATCCATTGAGTTGTTGTCACATTCGGCGCTTTAAAATCAGAATCCGAACCAATACTATAGGTTGAGATAATCTGTACCTGTTAGAAGGGTTCCTTGAAAATCAGAAAATCACAGGGTCCCCAAGTGATCATCTATAATCTTTGGAGAAAGTTTCCTGCAGGGCCACCATAGGGGGAAATCAGCTTTACACAGTGTCCCCAAATGCGGTTAATCTGCAGGTTAATAGCTTTCCAATGCTGTCTGGCCACTTTACTGAAAGTGAGGCTACTGGGTGAAATTAATTCCTCCCAGGAGCCGTCGGCTTTCAGTCATAGAGGCGGGCATGGAGCGACTAAAGTCATCGTTCAGTACACAGTGACAGTGAGCGGAGGCTGTAAAAACACCCGGGGGCTTTGAGTGATAGCTCACAGTAAAGCATATGTGTGCAGAGTGAGCCGTCAATCAAAGCGCCAGGGCGTGCTTGCAGCCGCTCCGAACACTCCTTTATCACTGAAAGCCAGCGGCTCTTGGGAGGGATAAAGTTATGTTTTTCTCAAGAGCTGCACCTTCAGTAAAGCAGCTGTACAGCATTGGAACATTTCACCTGCAGATTAATCCTATAGTGCTTGGGGATGTGTCCAGTTCCCTTTATCACCAATGGGTTGACTGTGTGGTACAGGTCAGGTCGTCCAGGATGAGAGCAGCTCTTGGTAGCCGCTCACTAAGATTCCTGACCGAAAAACTCCACACTATAAACGCAAAAAGTAGAGAACCCCTGTAAGAAATATTAATGTCTGTTATTATCTCCTGCCCACTAACCGGGCAGCCAGTGACAAGAAGATGATTATTCTCCGTTTGCCAAATATGAAAATTCCTTCTGCTCAAATCTCTCTCCGTGTGTCAGTCAGCAGGCTCCGGCTTGTAATTGTCAATATCCTCCATTGCAAACATCAAGGTCACCAGGAATCTGCGAGACGTGATGTCACTCTCCTCTTCTAAGAAGATAAACCTTGGTCAGCGGAGGAGGCGAGAACCCTGCAGGAGACCCCGGAAGAGGAAACAAATCTTAGATTCTTTTCAATATTCACTCAATGCAAAGTATAACAAAATCCAAAAAGTCTGATAATTCGGCATTTGTTCGCAACACAAAAAGGTTTTGTAGAAAAAAAACTATTTATTTTCAAAATTGTGTGAACAATACTGCATGGACCCTTGGCAGGTGCATTATTTTGCAGACAAAAAGCATTTTGATTAACAGCTGGCTTTGCAGTGCATCTGTGCACCGTGAACTGTCAATCAAACTTCAGGGATGGGCTTACAGTATACTGAGTGGTGCTTTGACTGCAATCTCTCTCTGCACCGCCTCCATGACTAAAAGCCGGCGGCTCCACAGAGGAAACAAGTTCATTTTCTCCTGTAAGGTAGCAAGGAAGAATTATAACGTTGTTTACCTGCAGAATAACCCTATATCCAAAAAGAGTTTTCCAGGTGACAAGTTCACTTTAAGAGAAAACCTAGCTGAAAAAAGTGAGTCACGCAAAGGCAGAAGTCTGCTGCATGGCTCCTTCTGCTTCTCCCTGACCAAGTCAACTTGATGAGTCTCTTTCTATCTAAGTATAGTGATGGTTCCCTTTTTGACTATCAATCAGCTTTCCCAAGACCAGGTAAAACTAAGACGTTATTAGAAAGAAAAGATCTGCATAACTCATATTTCTCTGTAATTTTTGGTAGGCTAGCCCTTTAATTTAAATCAAAGTCTACCAAATACCATAACAAAAGTTAAAAGCACCAAATTAGACAGCATAGTAGATAGGAAGCTGAGCCATACAATGACATAGGATGTGGACAGGCAGTGATGGAGGCTTCATCCTTTGTTACAGGACTGAGCGCAGACGCCCTGCGGCTCCAGGTGTCAGCCCCATTGCCGAGCCATAGAAAGCACTGCCATTAGAAGCACCTCTCTGGTACATTACAGGGTCCGGGATAAAGGACCCTTCATTAAACAATGCATCTCGTGCACTCAGTATGTTAATACAAGAAGATTGCATGGCTCGCTCTTCCATTTGCAGAGTTTTTGCATGAAGTAGGGAAAGCAGAGAATTCATCAGTCCAATTTAGCTGGTAGCTGCAGTAATCAGAAATAGCAATACAGGTTGGATCGTGCCGCCTTGACGTGTCCCTGTTGTTTACGCATTTGTTATCATTAATGAGGGAGAATGAAATCTCTTTGGAATATAATTTCACCTTTTTTTTGGTGCATCTTCATTAATATTCAGGTCCATGGATCATGTATGTAAGCTGCAAATTAGTTCATGGCTAATAATAGATAGTATTTAAAGGGACAATTCTAAAAAAAACTCCAGCACAGTTACTCTTGCTTTCTGTTGGAGTTTCTATTAAAAACTCTCTCCTACTAATACATATATACTGCTCAAAAAAAATAAGGGAACACTTCTACATCATAGTATAACCCCAAATCAATTGAACTTCTGGTATAAAAATTGAACTAGTTAGGATAGGGCAAGACGGTGCGGCCGGACACCGGCAGCCAAAACTCAGCCACCACAATGGCCAGTTGCCACATGATTGTGTCTCATAACCGTGGTTTGCTTAGGTGAGCACAGCTCCAGCCGTGCTTTGGAGACCATGCCACCATGCCATCTGGCCGAATCCTCAGCAGAAGTGATTGAGAATCCATTTTATCTGCTTTGATGCAGATGAAAGTGCATAAAGATACACAGGAGAGTCAAGAGGTACTGCCCTAAAAAAAGGGAATGGTCTTGCAGGTGGTCTCCTTATCCATCCCATTCTTTCTCTGGTTTTGTCACTGGTGGTAGCATTAGGCACTACCTACACCTCCTGATTGCACCAGCTCCTCCAGGATGGCACATCATGCTCCCTGCAACGCAACATGATCCAGCATAACCAGTTTGGCAGGGGTCAGTGATGCTCTGGGGACACATTTCTTGGAGGGTTGCACGAAACTCCATGTGATAGCCAACAGCTCCCAGACTGCTAGGCACTAGGATAAAATCTTCAGAGCCATTATCAGACCTTACACTGGAGCAGTGAGCACTGGGTTCCATGTAGTCATGAGAGAGCGTGCTTGGATAAGGTGTTGTCCAAGCATGCTCGTGTCCTAATTGAGTATTTTCAGCGTGCTCCAAAAAAATGCTCGTGGCTCTTCGACAGTCGCAACACATGCAGGCATTGCCTAACAGGAAATCCCTGCATGTGTTGTAGCTGTCCATCAGTCGCAAGACATTGACCGCGTATGACCAATATGGGTTTTTCTTACCTGAAAACCTGCCTTATGCCCCACCCGTACTGTTAGACAACACAACTCTTTCTTTAAAATAACAACACTACACGATATATTCTTTGGATAATTTTGGCCACAGCGGCCAGTTTATTAACAAACAAAACATAAAACCTTGTTCAACAATAAATATGTCATATTTAATCACCTGAGGGGAGGGTTCTTGGAGCCCATAAAAGATCTGGCTTAATATTTGGCAAAATGTCCAACGAGAACTTCAACCACCACGTTACCCTCAGCCGTACACCACCAGCTCGAGGGCACCATAAATCCTGTTCCAGGAAGGCCAACCACCAAACAGCTCCCGGGGTAAAAACCCCATCCAGAGCCTGTAACCAAATGCCAGATCACGCACACAATTTAACTGTCCGGAATTTCACCAACAATTCCTTTTTACGCTGAATCAGCGTCAACTCCAAGAACCCCACCCCCTGCTAACTTGCCACTGTGACAAAGTGACCTCCATTACAAAATTTACCCAGACTACGTTGCCCAGGCACCCCATTGTGACTCAACCTAACTCCCCCGCCCATCCCACAAAAGGTGGGGGGAGGGGTCCGAAAAAAAAGGGGAGGGTGGGCGTTTCTTCTCTTGGCATCCTCCTGTGCAAGAGTGCGGTATTCCCGCACTTTTTCCCCCTCCAGCATCATCCGCCCCTCCCAATACTACTCCCTTATCCTGCCTCCACCAATCCCCTCCAAGTCCACCCTGTTATCAAAACCCTAACCTGTCCCAGCGCAGTCATGGGGGGCCTCCATCCAGCTGCGCTTATTTCCAGCCCCCGTCTGGAGCCGCGGCACCTGAGCATTTTTTTCAAGCACAGTAAAAATACTCAATTAGGACATGAGCATGCTCGGATAACACCTTATAGGACAATGCTCGCTCATCACTAGTTCTAGGTTATTTTATTTTCAATTAATTACAGTTTATATCAATAGAGATTTTCAACTTTATATGTCATTCATTGAAATACAGTGATTTAAGTGTTTCCCTAAAGGGATAGTCTAAAACTAATATTTATTTTAATCCTAAATGTCTATATTTTATGTCATAATCTAATTTCTTTTCTAATAAACGTTAATTAAAAAGTCCCTGTCGTTCCCTCACTACTCTAAGTGCTTCTGTTTCTGGGGCTGTGTTAGCCCCTGCTCTACTAAGAATGCATCAGTTGTCAGTTCTGATGTATGCTCTGTAGGATCTTGTCAGTGTTCAATATGCATAGTGACTGTGCGCTCTGTAGCCAGGTCTGATCAGAAATAAGGAGGTGGCAAGAGAGCGCACTGTCAGTGTGCATTGTAAGGAGAGACTGAGTGAGCAGAGACCTGCCTCACTCCCGCAAGCAGCGTCACTGATGATGATGCAGTTAAGGTAGGCACAGGAAGCAGTATTGTTAAAATGTCCAGGCAAGTTTATTTAAACTGCATAAACTGCTCAGGATAGCAAAACAAAAGAACAGCCTTTTGCGGCACAAAGTGAAAACACAAAATTAAAACTGCACACGTTGCTTATTCCTTTCCTTGCAAATTTGAGGTTTTTTTTAAAAAAAATCTGTAGCATGTTAACTTTTGTGAATGAAAAGGAAAAAGAACACATAAAATGCACGCAAAAATTAGCCCAATTTAAGTAGCATTTTTCCTGACAACACTTTGGATTTTAAAGCAGAAAAATCTGCTACGAATACTAATCGTGTGCACATACCCTTATGGAACGCCATCATAATCCACAGCGCTGTATAGACACAGGTCAGCTCCAATGATATACCGTATACCAGCTGATGGTGTGCCCTTCCCCCGCCAAGAAATTTTACAACCACTGGTCCACCATGGCCAATGCATCCTACTAAGCAAGTACTTTCAGTCCACAAGACAACTGTCCCCCATAGAGGTCAATGACCTGCTGAGAACAACCTGACCATATGGTGCCCTCCACACGGGACATAAACCAAATACGGCCATACAATTTGTAGAACTAAAACCCCGAGCAGGAACCTTTGCTTTGACGGTAAGGCTTTCTCAGCACATGCGGTTACTGCTGACTATATACTGTATGGCCACGTTCACACTATCAGTATATGGTCAGTATTTGTAAGCCAAAACCACGAGTGGGTGATAAATGCAGTGATGTGTTTCTATTATACTTCTCCTTCTGATTTAGGCTTACAAATACTGAGGTAAAATGCTGAACGTGTGCGCGGGGTCTATATGTTGTGTCTCATCCATCCTTGCCTCGCTTGGATACTCTGTGCGTCGAGGATTCAATCCAAAAGAAATTGCCTCAGCTTTAAGAAAAGCCTTGTGAGCGGAATATAGATGACATGTATGGGATACATATGTATTTGGACTGATTTTTCCCTGCAAGAACAATGTGCTAGATATGAGCGGTATGTCTCCAGTATATATTAATCACATGCGACTCCGCGGCCGCCGTTTAAAGAGCAACTTCACCTCTGATTGATTTCACGCTGCAAGATCCGCGCCGCAAGTTTATTAGCTGCACCTCTCGTCTAGGTAATGGTCCTGGCCTGGTGGGCTACATGAGTGACAACTGCTCGAGGGAGGTGGGATTGGGGGAGGGGGGGATCTTATTTTATTTCTACTTCCAACAGAATAAAAGGGTTAAAACACTGACAGACTCTAACCGGTCCAAACGATATTTGCATTTGGCTATGAAATGAGTGCCAGCCTTTTAGATTTCAAGCTGATGGCATCCATTTGGTGGTAATTATTCCTGAGGCCTCATGTACTATTATTATTTATTTATATAGCACCACTAATTCCATGGTGCTGTACATGAGAAGGGGGTTACATACAAAGTTATAGATATCGTTAACAGTAAACAAATTTACAATGACAGATTGGTGCAGAGGAGAGTGAGGACCCTCAGTGCATAAAAAAACAAGACCCCGTCAACAAAAAAATAATTAAAATTATGGGTGAAACAAACAAAAAGTTCAGGATTTTTTTTTACACTGAAAAATAGGGAAAAACATAATGGTGTGTGCACGCGCTACGGATTCTGCTGCGGAATTTTCCACGCGGATTTGTATAAATCCGCAGGTCAAAAGACCTGCAGTTTATCTGCAGATTTTCTGTGGTTTAGCCTGCGGGTTACCCCTGCGGTTTGACACCTGCCATGGAGCAGGTGCCAAACCGCAGCGGAATCCGCACAAAGAATTGACATGCTGCGGATTTGAAACCGCAACAAATCCGCGTGGAAAATTCCGCACCATGTGCACAGCGGATGTCATTTTCCATTGATTATAATAGTACTGTACACCGCAGCAGAAACTGCTGCGGATTCACAGCATGTGCACACACCCTAAGTTTGGTATGGCAGCAGTACTACCTACCTGGAGAATCAAAATGTTATTTTTTCCATGGAATGAACGCCATGAAACAAAACTGCAAAAAATCCATGTCGGAATTGTACAAGTGCTTCTCACAGAATTAGAATATCATCAAAAAGTTAATTTATTTCACAGGCTCTGCGACATCACCGCTAGTTACTGAGCATGTGCCGACTGCTTCCCATTCATTCCCCAGTAGTTTACAGTCGGAGCGGCTGCATTAGCAGTGCTCCGGCTGTAAACTGATTAACCCCCCCAAGATGAATTTACGCCGTGGGACTGACTGTATGCCGGACAGGTATGGAATATTGTTGGTTTATTATTTTTTGATTTTTTACAGGAGAACAATGGCTTCGATATGGGATTAGAAGTATAATAAAGATTTTAAAACTGTGTAGTGTATTCTTTCATTAAAATACTTTCTTCTTATTGTGTGTGTTTATTTAACCCTTGAATAACTCTAGGATTAGTAATGGCTAGGTGTCTTATTGACACCACTCCATTACTAAGTCGGGCTTAATGTCACCTTACAATAGCAAGGTGACATTAACCCCTTATTAACCCCACTTGCCACCCCTACAGGGCAAGTGGGAAGAACCCGACAAAGCTCCAGAATAGGCGCATTTAATAGATGTGCCTTTTCTGGGCAACTGCGGGCTGCTGTTTTTAGGCTGGGGGGGCCAAGATCAATGGCCCCTTACCAGCCTGAGAATAGCAGCCCCCAGCTGTGAGTTTTGCCAGGTTGGTTCACAAACGGAGGGGGACCCCACGTCAGGTTTTCATTCATTCATTCTTTCCTGCTCGCTGTTGCCGGCAGAGCAGGAGAATAATGACGGCTGCGTTCAGCAGCAGCCACCGGGGAACAACGGCTTACAGTAGCGCTTCTTCCCCGGTGGCCGTCCGTGAACACGGACGACAGTGTGAACTGTTCTCAGTGTGCACGTGTGCAGCACGTTTTGCAGGCCGTGTTATGAGCTCATTTTCTCCTTCACCTTTGATGTCCGATGAACTCCCTCTGCTGGTGAAAGGAGGTAGTGAAATTGATTTGGATGGGAAAAACCTGTCATCTGAACAGGTGGAGTGTGATTGGACATCCGGAATCTCTGAGTGGATATAAGGCCGCCGACGGCCTGCTGGGTTGCTGGTGATCCTCTCTGCTCTGAGCTCTGGCCTCCAGTTTAGACCTGTCTACTAAAGCTAAGTTTTTGCTCTGCTATTGTTCCATGAGATTTTGTCTGGTTTACTTAGTGTTTGTGTTCAGCCAGCCCTGGTTGGGACTGGCTGATCTCCATTTTTGTCTCTGATCAGTTGATCTCTTTTGCTCTGTCTTCAGAATATACCTGAGTGCTGATATAGTGATTTTGAAGTTTAGTGACTTCAGGGCCTTTTCTATCACTTTTTGGACATTATTTTTGGCAGGGTTTTTGCGTGATTGCAGACAGTTGCTTTTCTTTCCTGTCCTATCTAGTTAGTGAGGGCCCCATCGTTTGCTCAGCCTGTCTTTCTGTCTGTGTTTGTATTTTCATCTGTTTTCACCGTCAATACATGTTGGGGGCTGTCTATTGCTTTGGGGTCTGCTCTGGGGCAGTTTAGATTTCCCCTTTCTTTCTTTAGGTTTATTTAGTTCTCCGGCTGTGAACGAGGTGTCTAGGACCACCGTAGGAACACCCCATGGCTACTGTTAGTTGTTGTGAATAGGATCAGGGGTCTGCAATCCGCTAGCTACTAACCTCTCCGGTTTTCTGGACTTAGCTTGTATTTTTGTTTTTTCCTCCTCCGGTGACTCATTCATAACACCGTGTGCTCCCACAAACACTGACATGTCCAGTCCATGAAAACACGCTGACATGTGCATAAACCCATTCATTTGAATGGATCTGCATGTGTCAGTGTCTCCAGTATGTGAGAAAACTGTTACTACACATACCGGAGCCATTGACGTGTGAAACCAGCCTAAGTGACCTTTTTATATGATTAGGAAGCCTTTGCAGGATTTTTTGTTAATTCTAATTTACTGTGATAAAGACTTTTGGGTTTTCATTGGCTGTAAGCCATAATCATCAACATTAACAGAAGTAAACACTTGAAATAGATCACTCTTTTTGTAATAACTCTATATAATATCTCTATATAATAAATGAGTTTCACTTTTTGTATTGAAGAACTAAAATAAATTAACTTTTTGATGATATGCTAATTTAGTGAGAAGCACTTGTAGTTCTTTGCCATGTTTCTAAACATTATAAAGGTAGGAATAGTGTAATTTAAAACGACAACTCGTCCCCCATAAATCAAGCCCTTGTATGGCTATACTGATGAAAACAAAGTTATGGCTCTTGGAAAAAGGGGAGGAAACAAACAAAAAAAAGCAAAAATGAAAAATGGCCACGTCTTGAAAGAGTTAAAAAGTGTAGAATTTTTTATTATTATTTTTTTAAAATCTGATTTCAATCATAAAACAACAAAGCTCCATTATTGGGAACCAATTGTTCTTTTTCTCCTATTAAATGAATTGAACGTATTCAATTAGAAAAGTTGTCAATCACTTCCATTGGAGCATAAGTGGATGAAGTTGGTATCTCCTTGTGTGGGAGAAAAAAAATGAAATGGATTTCCGTTTGTTATGTTGTGAAAAGCAGCGTGAAATTTCCTGAAATGGATGTAATAGAGCTGCGTCTACTCCCACCCGATACATGATGAGTGCTGCTAGTAAAATTAAAGTACCTTTATTCCAGAGCTTACAAAATAGAACTTGTCAACTTGTCAAAACGGAGGAGCCTCTAATAACGTGTTGTCGTTAATGCAGGCACTCTTTTTTTTTCAAGGGAAATGTTGAAATACGTCTATTAATACAACCTGGGAAATGTTCTGTGATAAAAAAAGTTCTTATAAGAAAGTATAGAAAAAACAAACAAAAAACATTTAGTACCTATTATTGACTTTTTTTCTTTTTTGGGGGGAGGTGGGAGGCGGTTTTGACCAAAACAAAAATATTGTGTCATCCAGCATTATATAAAACTAGCTGAAGAGCCCAGCATTGCCCGGGCATGGTAACTAACTGTGGTTAGTTATAACAAATTATAATGATTATATCTATATATATACTAGCTGAAGAGCCCGGCGCTGCCTGGGCATAGTAACTAACTGTGGTTAGTTATAACAAATTATAATTATCCTCCATCCCATAGTCCCGTGCCCATATACCCATCATACATATCCACCATCCCATAGGCCCGTGCCCATATACTCATCATACATATCCTCCATCCCATAGTCGAGTGCCCATATACCCATCATACATCCTCCATCCCATAGTCCCATGCCCATATACCCATCACACATCCTCCATCCCATAGTCCCATGCCCATATACCCATCATACATATTCGCCATCCCATAGTCGAGTGCCCATATACCCATCACATATCCTCCATCCCATAGTCCAGTGCCCATGTACCCATCACACATCCTCCATCCCATAGTCCCGTGCCCATATACCTGTCATACATATCCTCCATCCCACAGTCCAGTGCCCATATACCCATCACACATCCTCCATCCCGTAGTCAACCATTATGACATCATAATGAGCGGCGGGGCTTGCAACCTATGATGACATCAGCGTCGCCATGGCAACCATTATGTCATCATAGTGAGGGGCAGGGCTTGACGTCCACACACTGTTTCCCCAGTATGTAGATAGGGGCATTATGACATCATAATGAGGGGCGGGGATTGACACACACACACTTTTTCCCCCAGTATGTAGACAGGGGCAAAATTGTTTGGTGAATTGGAATGCGCAGGGTTAAAATTTCGCCTCACAACATAGTCTAGGACGCTCTCGGGGTCCAGACGTGTGACTGTGCCAAATTTTGTGGCTGTAGCTGCGACGGTGCGGATGCCTATCCTGGACATACACACACACACATACATACACACACTTGAGCTTTATATATTAGATATATAAAGCTCAAAGTGTGTATATGTGTGTGTGTGTGTGTGTGTGTGTGTGTGTGTGTTCGGGATAGGCATCCGCACCGTCGCAGCTACAGCCACAAAATTTGGCAGTCACACGTCTGGACCCCGAGAGCGTCCTAAGCTATGTTATGAGGCGAAATTTTAACCCCGCGCGTTCCAATTCACCAAACAATTTTGCCCCTATCTACATACTGGGGGGAAAAGTGTGTGCGCGTCAAGCCCCGCCCCTCATTGTGATGTCACAATGCCCCTATTTGCATACTGGGGAAGCAGTGTGTGCGTATCAAGCCCCGCCCCTCATTATGATATCACAATGGTTGCCATGGCGACGTTGATGTCATCAAAGGTTGCAAGCCCTGCCGCCGCTCATTATGATGTCATAATGGTTGACTATGGAATGGAAGATGTGTGATGAGTATATGGGCACCGGACTGTGGGATGGAGGATATGTATGATGGGTATATGGGAACGGGACTATGGGATGGAGGATGTGTGATGGGTATATGGGCACTGGACTATGGGATAGAGGATATGTTTGACGGGTATATGGGCACGGGACTATGGGATGGCGGATATGTATATGGGATGGAGGATGTGTGATGGGTATATGGGCACTGGACTATAGGATGGAGGATATGTATGACGGGTATATGGGCACGGGACTATGAGATGGCGGATATGTATGATGGGTATATGGGCACGGGACTATGGGATGGAGGATATGTATGATGGGTATATGGGCATGGGACTATGGGATGGAGGATGTGTGATGGATATATGGGCACTCGACTATGGGATGGAGGATATGTATGATGGGTATATGGGCACAGGCCTATGGGATCGTGGATATGTTTGATGGGTATATGGGCACGGGACTATGGGATGGAGGATAATTATAATTTTCTATAACTAACCACAGTTAGTTACTATGCCCGGGCAGCGCCGGGCTCTTCAGCTAGTTAGATATATAAAACTGAGTGTAAAGCCCTGCCCACTCCACATAGCCACACTCACTCTAAGGTCGAGGTCACATTTGCGAGAAACTCGCACAAGTCTCGCGTCTCAATACTCGGCACTGCCGCTGGCACTTGGACCGGAGCACTCAGCTGCATAGAAATGCATGCAGTCAAACACTCTGGTCCCGAGTGCCAGCGGCAGTGCCAGGTATTGAGACGTGAGACTCATGCGAGACTCTCGCAAGTGTCACCCCAGCCTAATATCCCACATCATCCCGTCAGCCAAAGCCACCAGACTACTACCCCTAATATCCCACATCATCCTGTCAGCCAGAGCCACCGGACTACTACCCCTAATATCCCACATCATCCCGTCAGAGTCAACATTGTCAGGTTGGCGCTGTTACACTGATTAAAATGATACCTGGGTTGCAGAAATCCGTCTTGTGTTTCTTTTTTTAATCTGTGTTTGAATTTTTAAGTTAATGCGGATGCTTCATGCCAATCTAAGAGAAGTTTCCTGATTCTGGGCTCCCCCTGCAGTCTGTGTCAGAGGGTGGTCTGTGTCGGCACGGTAATAAATTGTGTCATTTCCAGCTATACAGAAGGGCGATAACACCATAGAAATGATAAGAATAATAGGTCTCAGTTACCACAACTGTCTACAAGGAAAACTGTTGCTCATAGCAAGCAATCACAATTCAGCTTTCATCTTTTAAACAGCTCTGGTGAAATGAAAGATGCTTAGTGATTGGTTGCTATGACGAAACACAGGCAGTGTAACCTGTTGTGGTCAACAAGATGTGCCTATGAAATATATATATTAGATATTTAATATACAGGGTGGTCCAAAAGTAGGTGGACAGTATGTGTAATAGGGTTATGAAGGGGGAGATTTATCAAACATGGTGCAAAGTGAAGCTGACTTCAGTAATTTTAGATAACATTATGTGGAGTGATGAAGCTTCTTTCAAATTATCTGGCCATATTAACAGACAAAATTGTATTTACTGCTATAATGAGAACATGCATTTAACATTAGAGCAACAACTAAATGAGCCTGGTGTCAATGTTTGGGGTGGTATTTCAAGTTTTGGTGTTTTTGGACCATTTTTTTTGATGAATCAGTCACAGGAGATAAGTATCTCGAAATTCTAATGAATCAAGTTGTTCCCCAGTTACAGCAACAGCCTAATTCAAATGACCTTTATTTCCAACAAGATGGGGAGAGTATCTTGATGAAACATTTCCTAATAAATGGATTGGCCAAAGAGGCCCACTTGATTGGCCGGCACGTTCACCAGATTGACCCCAATGGATTTTTTCTTTTGGGGAGTACTCAAGGACAAAGTTTATAGTCGAAAACCAAAAAGTGTCAGTGATTTGAAAAATTACATAAGAGATGCATTTCATGTGGACATAGGGCCCTCAGATCATCCTCATGGAGTGGGTTTCCAAGCGTTTTTGCAGACACATCCACATTTGTGGCCTGCTGGAGGTCATTTTGCAGGGCTCTGGCAGTGCTCCTCCAGTTCCTCCTTGCACAAATGCTGAGGAAGCGGTCCTGCTGCTGGGTTGTTACCCTCCTACGGCCCCCTCCAAGTCTCCTGGTGTACTGGCCTGTCTCCTGGTAGCGCCTCCAGCCTCTGGACACTACGCTGACAGACACAGCAAACCTTCTTGCCATAGCTCATATTGATGTGCCATCATGGATGAGCTGGACTACCTGAGCCACTTGTGTGGGTTGTAGAGTCCGTCTCATGCTACCACAAGTGTGAAAGCACAACCAACATTAAAAAGTGACCAAAACATCAGCCAGAAAGCATTGGTACTGAGATGTGGTCTGTGGTCCCCACCAGCAGAACCACTCCTTTATTGAGGGTGTCTTGATAATTGCCAATAATTTCCATCTGTTGTCTATTCCATTTGCACAACAGCATGTGAAATTGATTGTCAATCAGTGTTGCTTCCTAAGTGGACAGTTTGATTTATTTGGAGTTATATTCTGTTCTTTAAGTAACATAGTAACATAGTTTTGAAGGCTGAAGGAAGACCTTATGTCCATCCAGTTCAGCCTATTTTTAGTGCAGCTGTTCTGCATTGTTGATCTTGGGGAAGGCAAAAAACCCACAGAGTAGAAGCCAATTTTCTCCATAGGGAAAAAAATTCCTTCCCCTAAGCTGGGTCAACCATCTACCTATAATATTATGTTCCCTTTATTATTTTTGAGCAGTGTATATTAGATATTTAATATGCGGGGCTTTGCGTGTGGAGTGAGTGTGGCTATGCGGAGTGGGTGAGGCTATGTGTATTGGGCATGGCTTGATACACACACATTCATTTTCATATATAGATTAATTTGTTATAATTTACATATAATAAAAAAAAATACTTGAGCAAACAAAATAATTAATGACGCCAAGTGTTTGCACGAAGTGACATGTCCATTTTTCTGGCGTTTGTTGTGAGGAAGACCCCGAATACTTAACAAGTCAATGGGAAGGCTAAATACGGCAGATGCCTGGGCTTCTTTGAGCTTGCAGTCAGCATTTTTGCTTTAATAATCACAAAGCGTCTTTCATCATTTAATGGAGTTTAACCCCTTCACGACCTTTGATGCCACATAGGCATCATGAAAAGTCATGCCAAAACGACCCATGACGCCTATGTAGCGTCATGAATTTAAAGCCCTCTGCGGGTCGGGTGACCGGGGTCACTGAAAGGTCACCCGACCCGCAGATACAGGGGGCTTTGTTCTTCACCACAGGGGGCGTGGCTTCGACCCAACGTGGCTACAATCGTTCTGATTGGCTGTTAAAAGTGAAACAGCCAATCAGAGCGATAGTAATATTTAATCAATAAAAATTGATGAAATATTACAATCCAGCCATGGCCGATGCTGCAGTAACATCGGACATGGCTGGAGTCGGTGATCCGACCCCCCCCCACGACTCACGGGGCCGATCGGCCCCCGATACCGACTGACGGCGGCAATGTGCCGCCGCTGTCATCATCTGCTCCCCTCCCCCTTCTCTAGGCTCCCCCCACCTTCCGACCCCCCCCTCACCCCCCCGGTACCTCCAATGTCCATCTCCTGCTCCCGGTGTCCCGCGGTCCTGCTTCATGGGCGCCGCCATCTTGGCTGCAGATTCATTCATTCTATTTTGATCACTGTGAGAGTTTATCACAGTGATCAAAATAGAATGAAAATAAAATAAACCCCCCGTTTATCACCCCCATAGGCAGGAACAACTAATAAAATAAAGAAATTATTTTTATTTTTCCATTAGGGTTAGGGTCAGGGTTGGAAAGAGGGTTAGGGCTAGGGTTGGAACGAGGGTTAGGGTTGGAAATAGGGTTAGGGTTGGAATTAGGGTTAGGGTTGGAATTAGGGTCAGGGTTGGAACTAGGTTTAGGTTGGAATTAGGGTTAGAATTAGGGTTAGGGAAAGGGTTAGGGGCATGTTGGGGTTAGGGTTATGGTTAGGGTTGGGATTAGGGGTGAGTTGGGGTTAGGGTTGGAGTTAGAATTGAGGGGGTTTCCACTGTTTAGGCACATCAGGGGGTCTCCAAACGTGACATGGTGCAACCATTGATTCCAGCCAATTTTGCATTCAAAAAGTCAAACGGTGCTCCCTCCCTTCCAAGCCCCGACGTGTGCCCAAACAGTGGTTTACCCCAACATATGGGGTATCAACGTACTCAGGAAAAATTGCACAACAACTTTGGTGGTCTAATTTCTCCTGTTACCCTTGGGAAAACAAAAAATTGGGGGCTAAAAAATTATTTTTGTGGAAAAAAAATGATTTTTTTATTTTCACGTCTCTGCGTTATAAACTTCTGTGAAGCACTTGGGGGTTCAAAGTGCTCACCAGACATCTAGATAAGTTCTTTGGAAGGTCTAGTTTCCAAAATGGGGTCACTTGTAGGGGATTTCTACTATTTAGGCACATCAGGGGCTCTGCAAACGTAACGACGACCGCAGACCTTTCCATCAAAGTCTGCATTTCAAAACGTCACTACTTCCATTCTCAGCCCTTACGTGCGCCCAAACAATGGTTCCCCCACACATATGGGGTATCAACGTACTCAGGACAAGCTGGACAACAACTTTTGGGGTCCAATTTCTCCTGTTATCCTTTTGAAAATAAAAATTTGCGAGCTAAAAAAATCATTTTTTTGAGGAAAAAAAAATGATTTTTTATTTTCACAGCTTTGCGTTATAAACTTCTGTGAAGCACTTGGGGGTTCAAAGTGCTCACCACACATCTAGATAAGCTCCTTGGGGGGTCTAGTTTCCAAAATGGGGTCACTTGTGGGGGGTTCCACAGTTTAGGTACATCAGGGGCTCTGCAAATGTAACATGACGCCCGCAGACCATTCCATCAAAGTCAGCATTTCATAATATCACTACTTCCCTTCCAAGCCCCGACGTGTGCCCAAACAGTGATCCCCACCCACATATGGAGTACCAGCATACTCAGGACAAACTGGACAACAACTTTTGGGGTCCAATTTATCCTGTTACCCGTGTGAAAATAAAAAATTGCGCACTAAAAAATAATTTTTTGAGGGAAAAAAAATATTTTTTATTTTCACGGAACTGCGCTATGATCTTTTGTGAAGCACTTGGGGGTTTAAAGTGCTCACTATGCATCTAGATAATATCAAGATCCTGACAGCGCCAGCGTACAGCCTCCGCTGAGCAGGAACTCAACCGCACTGTATGGACCCCTGGGGACCAGGATAGCCAGAAAGTATAGGTGCACAGGACCTTAGTGATGAAGTTTAGCAAGCCGGCACGGGACCTACGGTCATGTGACTGCAAGGGGGCAGGGCTTAGCGTCCTGCTTTCAGAGAAGACAGCAAACTCAGAGTCAGGCAAAACGGAGGTCGTTCACAGTACGGACAGCGAGGTACAGGAGGGGTAACCAGATGGGAGGTCAGACAAAGCCAAAGGTCATACACAAGAGGGCAACGCCGTACCAAGGGGACGAGCAGAGAGAAGTCGGGTCACAAGCAGAGAGTCATACACGAGAGGTAGCGCAGTACAAGAGGGACAGGCAGAACTCGTAACAGGGACAGAACCAGATCAAAACCAAACAAGCAAGCAAGATATCAGGCACAAGGCACACGTACGCACAAGGTCAACTAACTCAGCCGAGGGCAGGAGTATAACTGACACCAGACCTAGGTCCAGTGAGCATTAAATAGCCGCCCTCTGCCAGGGAGGGGTGGAACAATTAACCCCCAATCTGACCAGGACGGGCCAAAGCGAAACTCCGTCCTGGATCATGACAGTACCCTCCTCTCAATGGGGGGCCACTGGACCCCCAGGTTTCTCAGGGTACTTGGCGTGAAAGGCCCGGACCAACCGATCCGCATGAACCGATCGAGCAGGAACCCACAAGCGTTCTTCAGGACCGTAGCCTTTCCAATGTACCAGATATTGAAGGGCACGACGGACCAACCTGGAGTCGACAATTCGTTCCACCTCTTACTCCGACTGCCCGTCTACCAAAACCGGTGTTGGGGAAGCTGATGATCCCTCCCCAGCGGACCTCACAGATTTCAAAAGGGCCTTATGAAAAACATTTGGGATCCGCAGAGATGGCGGGAGACGCAACCGAAAAGCCACCGGGTTAACTGCCTCGGTAATTTCATAAGGACCGATAAACTTGGGTCCAAGCTTCGCAGAGGGGACCTTGAGTCTTATATTCTTGGTGGACAATCATACCTTATCCCCAATCTGCAACACCGTTCCCGCGGATCGTTTTTTGTCCGCAAAAAATTTAACTTTGTCCTGGGCCTTCGTAATATTACTCTGGACCTCTCGCCATACCTCCCCCCAACCGCTGGATCGTCTCATCCGCCCCAGGACACCCAGAATTAAAACGGGAAAATTCTCCAAAATGAGGATGAAACCCATAATTGCAAAAAAAGGGAGATGTACCCGTAGACTGGTTAACACGGTTGTTAAATGCAAACTCAGCCACCGGTAACACAGAGCACCAATCATCTTGTCGGTCTGGGGTCAAGCAACGCAAAATTTGCTCCAGAGACTGATTGGTCCGCTTGGTCTGCCCATTAGTCTCTGGATGATAAGCGGATGAAAAGGACAGACCAATACCCAACCTTTTATAAAAAGCCCTCCAAAATCTGGAAACAAATTGCACTCCTCTATCAGACACCACATTCAAGGGTACCCCATGCAACCGCACCACATGCTCAACAAACAATCTGGACAATGTTTCCGCATTAGGTAGAGCTGCCAAAGGTACAAAATGTGCCTGCTTACTAAACCTGTCCACCACAACCCAGACGACGGTATTACCCTTGGAGGGGGGAAGGTTGGTGATGAAATCCATGGACAAATGCGTCCATGGTCTCTCAGGAATTGGCAGTGGTACCAATTCCCCAGCCGGCCGGTTATGGGGGGTTTTTGCACGGGCACAAACATCACAAGCAGACACATATTCCCCAACATCAGAGGCTAAAGCAGACCACCAGAATACTCTAGCAATGGCATTCCGGGTAGCCGAGATCCCTGAATGTCCACCCAGAACTGAGTCATGGAACTCCCGGAGGACCTTAAGGCGAAGCTGAGCTGGCACAAAAAGTTTGTCCACCGGCTTAGCTGGCGGTGCAAGAGACTGGGTTTCCTGAATCTCTTGTTCCAACATATTCGAAATACCTGCCACCACCACCCCAGGCTGAAGAATGGAGGATGGAGGTTTCGGGTAGGGACACCGGATCTAGACTGCGTGACAAGGCATCTGCTCTGACATTTTTAAATCCTGGCCGAAAAGTGATCGAGAAGTAGAATCAGGAAAAAAAAAGTGACCATCTAGCCTGTCTGGGAGTCAACCTCTTAGCTGACTCAATATAAGCTAGGTTTTTGTGGTCTGTAATTACGGTTATAGGATGGACAGCCCCCTCCAAAAAATACCTCCATTCTTCAAAGGCCAACTTAACGTCCAGGAGTTCTCGATTTCCCACATCATAGTTTCTCTCCGCAGGAGAGAATTTCTTTGAGAAAAAGGCGCAAGGTCTTAAATTGGTCAAAGTGGTGGGTCCTTGGGACAATACCGCCCCCGCCCCCACCTCTGAGGCATCTACCTCAACAATAAATGGTTCAGACGGGTCCGGTTGAACAAGAACCGGGGCCTACATGAAACATGTTTTCAAAAACTGAAATGCCGCTACCGCTGCGGTTGACCAATTCTTGATATCGGCCCCCTTTTGAGTCATGTCTGTGAGGGGTTTAACCACCTGTGAGAACCCCTTTATAAATTTGCAATAGTAATTGGCGAATCCTAGGAAACGCTGCAGAGCCTTCAAATCATAAGGCTGAACCCACTCGACAATGGCCTGCACCTTATTAGGATCCCTGCGATACCCTTCAGCAGACACGATGAACCCCAGAAACGACAGTTCCTGAACAAAAAACAAACATTTTTCCAATTTAACAAAGAGACAGTTCTCTCGGAGCCTTTGGAGAACTGCCCGAATATGACCAATGTGAGTCTGTTTATCAGGAGAATAGATCAATATGTCATCCAAATATACCACCAAAAAAGTCCAATAAAATCAGAAAACACGTGATTTATGAAGTTTTGGAAGACCGCTGGAGCATTGGTCAAGCCAAAAGGCATGACCAGATTTTCAAACAACCCTTCAGTAGTGAGAAAAGTGGTTTTCCATTCATCTCCGTCTCGGACTCGGATAAGGTTATATGCTCCCCGTAGATCTAATTTTGAAAACCACTTAGCTCCGGACAATTGGTTGTATAAATCAGGAATAAGTGGAAGGGGATACGTATTCCTCACAGTTATCTTATTTAACGCACGAAAATCGAGGCATGGGCGTAAACCACCGTCTTTTTTCTTTACAAAAAAGAACCCCGCCGCCACAGGAGAAACAGAAGGACGAATGTGTCCCTTACGGAGGCTCTCGGAAATGTACTCCTTCATCGCAGCCCGTTCTGGACCCGAAAGGTTATACAAGCGGGCCTTGGGCAATTTAGCACCTGGAACCAGGTCAATGGCACAATCAAATGGGCGGTGTGGTGGTAAAACCTCAGCCTCTTTTTCGGAGAAAACGTCCGTATAGTCTAGCAGGCACTCCGGAATACCTTCCAGACCCATGGACGACACAGACACAGTATCAAGACATTTCTCAGAACAATAGGGACCCCATTTAACAATGTCCCAACAATCCCAATTAATTACAGGATTCTGCAATTGTAACCAGGGGAACCCCAACACCAGTCCCGTTGGCAGGTTGTCCATCACAAAACATGAAATACGTTCCTGGTGCAAGGAACTCACTTTAAGGAGAAACTCTTCAGTACGAAACATAATGTCATTTTTTACCAGTGGTGTTTTGTCAATGGCCACAATGTGAATAGGAGTCTCCAACCTAACTGTCCCTAACTTACACCGGGATACTAACTCAGAGTCAAAGTTCAATGCTGATCCGCAATCCACGAAGGCAGAAGTGGATGTGGAGACACTCCCACAACAAAGTTCCACCTGCAACAACATTTTATAGAAGGCAGAAAAAGGTACCTGAGAGCCTGGGTGACCTCCACGACAATCACCCATGCTCAGTCGCTTGGTTAGTGGATTGGATGGGCACACCTTTCTCCAATGTCCAGAATCGCCACAGTGAAAACAGTCTTTTCCCAAGCGCCGTGGTCGCCTTTCATTTTCCTTGAGGTCAATGGTTCCCATCTCCGCGATCTACAAAATAGGACTGGGTCCCCTTCCTTGGGAGAATAACGGTCTTTCACTTTGCATCACTCCCCTCACCCGTAGCCGGTGATCCATTCGGACGGCCTGTGTCATAGCCTCCTCCAGGGAATCAGGCGGAGGGTGGAGAGCCAAGGCATCTTTCAGATATTCAGACAGGCCTCTACGGAACAAACCCCGGAGGGCGGCATCATTCCAACAGACCTCAGCAGCCCAACGTCTGAATTCTGTACAAAACCACTCGGCTGAGTGCTTTCCCTGGCACACACTCATCACCATGTCCTCAGCCATACGCATACGATCAGGCTCATCATAAATATGCCCCTTCTCGGAAGGGAGAAAGCCCATGCTTGGGGGGCTCCCTTTAACAGAGACATAATGACCCCCACTCTCTGACTTTCATCCCCTGAAGAGTGTGGTCTTAAGGAAAAAAAAAAGCTTACAGCCCTCCTTGAAAACTCTGAACTCTTTTTTATTTCCAGAAAAGGTATCTGGTAACTTAACCGGAGACTCAGGGGAAACTAATGTAACATCCCGAGCCCCCAGTGAAAAAACCCCCTGCACAGTGTCAGCGATCAGCTGCTGAGACTGAGCCAGGACTCGTTGTTCTCCAAGGAGTTTCTGAGACATCTGGGTTAGGTGTCTCACCTGCTCAGAAAGAGCATGCATAGGATCCATACACAGGAGAATGGAAGCAGAAAAAAAAAATGGTATCGGTCAGTTATAATATCAAGATCCTGACAGCGCCGGGAGTACAGCCTCCGCTGAGCAGGGACTCACCCGCACTGTAGGGACCCCTGGGGACCAGGATAGCCAGAAAGTATAGGTGCACAGGACCTTAGTGATGAAGTTTAGCAAGCCGACACAGGACCTACGGTCATGTGACTGCAAGGGGGCGGGGCTTAGCGTCCTGCTTTCAGAGAAGACAGCAAACTCAGAGTCAGGCAAAACGGAGGTCATTCACAGTACGGACAGCGAGGTACAGGAGGGGTAACCTGATGGGAGGTCAGACAAAGCCAAAGGTCATACACAAGAGGGCGACGCGGTACCAAGGGGACGAGCAGAGAGAAGTCGGGTCACAAGCAGAGAGTCATACACGAGAGGTAGCGTAGTACAAGAGGGACTGGCAGAACTCGTAACAGGGACAGAACCAGATCAAAACCAAACAAGCAAGCTAGATATCAGGCACAAGGCACACGTACGCACAAGGTCAACTAACTCAGCCGAGGGCAGGAATATAACTGACACCGGACCTAGGTTCAGTGAGCATTAAATAGCCGCCCTCTGCCAGGGAGAGGCGGAACAATTAACCCCCAATCAGACCAGGACAGGCCAAAGCGAAACCCCGCCCTGGATCATGACAGATAAGTTCCTTAGGGGGTCTAGTTTCCAAAATGGGGTCATTTGTGGTGGTGCTCCAATGTTTAAGCACACAGTGGCTCGCCAAACAGGACATGGTGTCCGCTAACGATTAGAGGTAATTTTCATTTCAAAAAGTCAAATGGCGCTCCTTCCCTTCTGAGCTCTGCCATGCGCCCAAACATTGGTTCCCCCCACATATGGGGTGTCGGTGTACTCAGAACAAATTGCACAACAACTTTTGTGGTCCAATTTCTCCTGTTACCCTTGTGAAAATAAAAAATAGCGTGCTAAAAAATCATTTTTGAGGAAAAAAATGATTTTTTATTTTCACTGCTCTGCGTTATAAACTTCTGTGAAGCACCTGGGGGTTCAAAATGCTCACTACACATCTAGATAAGTTCCATAAGGGGTCTAGTTTTCAAAATGGTGTTACTTGTGGGGGGATTTCACTGTTTAGGCACACGGGCTCTCCAAACACGACATGGTGTCCGATAAGGATTGGAGCTAATTTTCCAAAAAGTCAAATGTCGCTCCTTCCCTTCTGAGCCCTGCCGTGCGCCCAAACAGTGGTTTATGACCACATATGAGGTATCGGTGTACTCAGGAGAAATTGCCCAACAAATTTTAGGATCCATTTTATCCTGTTGCCCATGTGAAAATGAAAAAATTGATGCTAAAAGAAAATTTTTGTTGTAAAAATTAAAATGTCCATTTTTCCTTTCCACGTTGCTTTCGTTCATGTGAAACACCTGAAGGGTTAATAATCTTCTTGAATGTAGTTTTGAGTAGCTTGAGGGGTTCAGTTTTTAGAATGGTGTCACTTTGGGGTATTTTCTGCCATATAGACCCCTCAAAGTGACTTCAAATGTGAGGTGGTCCCTAAAAAAAATGGTTTTGTAAATTTTGTTGTAAAAATGAGAAATCGCTGGTCATCTTTTAATCCTTATAACTTCCTAACCAAAAAAAAAAAAATTATTTCCAAAATTGTGCTGATGTAAAGTAGACATGTGGGAAATGTTACTTAGTAACTATTTTGTGTCACATAACTCTCTGGTTTAACAGAATAAAAATTCAAAATTTGAAAATTGCGAAATTTTCTAAATTTTTGCCAAATTTCAGATTTTTTCACAAATAAACGCAAAAATTATCGACCTAAATTTACCACTATCATGAAGCCCAATATGTCACGAAAAAACAATCTCAGAATCGCTAGGATCCGTTGAAGCGTTCCTGAGTTATTACCTCATAAAGGGACACTGGTCAGAATTGCAAAAAATGGCCAGGTCATTAAGGTCAAAATAGGCTGGGTCATGAAGGTGTTAAAAAATGTCCATAAATCAACAGTAACAAATGCCCTCGAGAAACGATGGAAAGCCCCTGGGGAAAAAAGAGCCTCAAGTTTACAAAACGTCAGAGAAAAGCAGAGATTCTTGAAACGTCTTCTGCTTGAAAAACAGATGTTTTTGAGGGCAAGGAAAAACCGCTGTGTGAACATGGCCTTATAATGTCACAGCGGCCTGCCTGGGAGAAACTCATTTCTGATGTCACAGCGGCATTTTCAGAAGAACACTGGGCCTTTATGCAGCTTTGGAATCATATATAATACTCAAGAGGAAAACTTATTAGCAATCTCCATTGGAAAAATGCAAACCAGAACCAAAACTAACTGGGCACCGGCACCATCCTCGTCCCGATTTATTCCAAACAACATGCCTTTTAGTTATTAATTTTATTTATGCTGTTGTAATATATAATTTTTCCGTTTTATTTTTTACTTCATATTCGCCTTCAGGCATATTCTAGGTTTGGGAGGTGCGGTATATATGGACAACGTCCCTCTATGCATCGCAGTGTAAACAGCGACACCTGCTGGCAAGGATGAGAAATACAGGAAAAGTCAGAACTAGGAATAGGTGTTGACAATCAAGGACCCCAGGATGATTGGACTGGAGAGTTTAAAGGGGACAGTAAATCTGCAGACACCATATAGAACAAGCTTCTAATATCACTCAAATATTCAATTTTGTTATATATGTACAGTAAACATGATTTTTAGAGTTCCTATAGCTGCTACTTGGAAGTTAGCGGTAGCCTGTAATCAGCTTATAGCTGTCAAAAGATATTTCTGAATATTTTGGAAAGGGATCTTCCCAAGCAAAGGGTCACCTTGTACAAAATGTACTAGATATTGCAACTAATATGGAGGCCAGTGATGTGGCACAATAACTTAGGGTCTCATTAAGACGACCATAGAACTCTATGGGCCCACACGGCTCCTTCATGTACCTCAGATGCCATTTCAATTATGACATGTTCAAGGAGAAGCTTGAAAGTGAATAGGACCAAGCTGCAATACAAGGCAGCTATGTCCACATGGGAAGATTTCGGAAGGAGTGATATTGTTTTTGCACATAAACTTTCAATTTGCTTTTTACTTTACATCACAAATGTATATTTTTTGGGCAGTGTGTCTAATATATATGTCCATTTACAGGAGTATATACACACATATACTACATCCTGTACTGTTACATTGCAGTCCCATGTAAGAAGTAATCACTGATGCTTTATTACTTTTCAGGTTTGCAGTTTACTTAATTTTTGCTGCCATCTGGTGGTGATCAGAAGATATGACAAAGGGCATTAGGTATGAGGATTGTATCCTCCAATTTCCTTCAGTAAATACAGCCAATGTAGCCAAGTATATTAGTAGGCAGCATAATGGACAGTGCCAATTATCTTTCTAGCACCCGCTGTTTAAATGAGTGTGTTCTACTTATGCAAACGTTCCATCCTGAACTGCGCTCATCAGCATTTTTATATCATTAAACTTAGTCAACTCAGGAATTTGCTCCCGAAATTCAATGGAGCTTACTAAAATGCAAACATGAAAAATATTTTACCCGGGGGCAAGCATCCTGCATCTAGGGTTAGTGGCAGCCCACAAAAAGTGACCTGGTCATCCAGCATCATTGTTTAGGCTCAGAGCTGGTGAGGTGGGTCCTCAAAGCTACAGGTCCAGATGGGCACAGAGACCCCGATCTTTGGTGCAGCAAGCAGGAAGACACTGGGAAGTGAGGACTTTGCACACTCAGGAATCTTGGGAGCAGCAGGAAGGATTAAGTGGAACCAAGCAAGGATTGATTTGAAGCAAGTTGCAGCACAGAAAATGGAGTACACCAAACATAGAGGTCTAGAGATTCAATCCTAAAGCCAGGTGTGGGTCCTAAAGGGCCTTCAATGGAATTAGGGAAATACCTGCTAACCCTGACATGGAGCACAACAGAGGGCAGCGGACCGAGATGAAGGAAGCAGAGCCCAGGATACCCAGGCAGGTGTGTAACAATCACATGTGCCACAAGTGCACTACAATAGGGTTCCCCAACTCCAGTCCTCAAGGCCCACCAACAGGTCATGTTTTCAGGATTCCCTTTATATTGCCCAGGTGATAATTCCATCACCTGTACAATACAAGGGAAATTCTGAAAACATGACCTGTTGGTGGGCCTTGAGGACTGGAGTTGGGGAACCCTGCACTACAACTTTTAGGACTGGTGATGATCTACTGCACCAAAGGTCATCATCCGGATGTTCCCTTGCTGCTACTAACTTGCAACTCCCAGCAAGAAGCTTCAAGTTGGCGACATTGATGAGCTGCAATCTCTCTCGTTCTCCTATATGGGGTAACTTTGACTGTGTAGGGTCACTGACATAAACCAGATTCAGAGATCTCGCCAATGTCCGAACGGAGCCTACAAGCTGTACAGCACGCAGCTTCCGAGATCAGGAAATCAGCCACTTCTCACAGACCACAGAGATGGCCACTACCCTTAGCCACAAATTGGAAATTTTAGAATTAAAAACGCCTCCATTCCTGAGTACAGAGCTGCTTGATTTTGCAAACACATTTTTACTCATTTACTTCTAGGAGACAAATGTAATGTCCAAACACAAGTGTGAATTCAGCCTTACCGGACGAAGCATGTAATAGACAAGGCCTCTGGGGATATGTATTTTTTTATGGTTTTACTCCGTATTTTCAATACGGGAAAGGGAGTATGTGAGTCCTTATTCCTCTGTCCACATAAAGTGTTAGACAGCTAATCAGCATTATGTGGATGGGGAAAGCAGGACTTACAGGCTTCTTATACAGTTGTGGCCAAAAGTATTGACACCCCTGCAATTCTGTCAGATAATACTCAGTTTCTTCCTGAAAATGATTGCAAACACAAATTCTTTGGTATTATTATCTTCATTTGTCTTAAATGAAAAAACACAAAAAGAATTGTCCTAAAGCCAAATTGGATATAATTCCACACCAAACATAAAAAAGAGGGTGGACAAAAGTATTGGCACTGTTCGAAAAATCATGTGATGCTTCTCTAATTTGTGTAATTAACAGCACCTGTAACTTACCTGTGGCACCTAACAGGTGTTGGCAATAACTAAATCACACTTGCAGCCAGTTGACATGGATTAAAGTTGACTCAACCTCTGTCCTGTGTCCTTGTGTGTACCACATTGAGCATGGAGAAAAGAAAGAAGACCAAAGAACTGTCTGAGGACTTGAGAAACCAAATTGTGAGGAAGTATGAGCAATCTCAAGGCTACAAGTCCATCTCCAAAGACCTGAATGTTCCTGTGTCTACCGTGCGCAGTGTCATCAAGAAGTTTAAAGCCCATGGCACTGTGGCTAACCTCCCTAGATGTGGACGGAAAAGAAAAATTGACAAGAGATTTCAACGCAAGATTGTGCGGATGTTGGATAAAGAACCTCGACTAACATCCAAACAAGTTCAAGCTGCCCTGCAGTCCAAGGGTACAACAGTGTCAACCCGTACTATCCGTCGGCGTCTGAATGAAAAGGGACTGTATGGTAGGAGACCCAGGAAGACCCCACTTCTTACCCCGAGACATAAAAAAGCCAGGCTGGAGTTTGCGAAAACTTACCTGAAAAAGCCTAAAACATTTTGGAAGAATGTTCTCTGGTCAGATGAGACAAAAGTAGAGCTTTTTGGGCAAAGGCATCAACATAGAGTTTACAGGAGAAAAAAAGAGGCATTCAAAGAAAAAAACACGGTCCCTACAGTCAAACATGGCGGAGGTTCCCTGATGTTTTGGGGTTGCTTTGCTGCCTCTGGCACTGGACTGCTTGACCGTGTGCATGGCATTATGAAGTCTGAAGACTACCAACAAATTTTGCAGCATAATGTAGGGCCCAGTGTGAGAAAGCTGGGTCTCCCTCAGAGGTCATGGGTCTTCCAGCAGGACAATGACCCAAAACACACTTCAAAAAGCACTAGAAAATGGTTTGACAGAAAGCACTGGAGACTTCTAAGGTGGCCAGCAATGAGTCCAGACCTGAATCCCATAGAACACCTGTGGAGAGATCTAAAAATGGCAATTTGGAGAAGGCAACCTTCTAATATCAGGGACCTGGAGCAGTTTGCCAAAGAGGAATGGTCTAAAATTCCAGCAGAGCATTGTAAGAAACTCATTGATGGTTACCGGGAGCGGTTGGTCGCAGTTATTTTGGCTAAAGGTTGTGCAATCAAGTATTAGGCTGAGGGTGCCAATACTTTTGTCTGGCCCATTTTTGGAGTTTTGTGTGAAATGATCAATGTTTTGCTTTTTTCTTCATTCTCTTTTGTGTTTTTTCCATTTAAGACAAATTAAATGAAGATAAAAATACCAAAGAATTTGTGATTGCAATCATTTTCAGGAAGAAACTGAGTATTATCTGACAAAATTGCAGGGGTGTCAATACTTTTGGCCACAACTGTACTTCTGAAAGCAGTTCAATCACTTTTCCATAAAAATTCAGAATCAAATCATAGTAAAATATACATTGGAGCTGAACTAATGGAGTTAGAATGGGATGATGGAGTTCAAGCATGTAGAGGGTTTACCAAAACTATTGTGCCCCTCCGCATTACACCTACAGAAGCTTCCATAGGCATAAATATCGAGTCCCTCCCCACTCCCTTTTGAACTTAAATATTTTTGGGAATGCTCTCTGCAAGACTTTGGAGATGTCTCTGGGAATTTTCAACCTTTCATCCAGAAGAATATTGGCGAGGTCAGACCCTGATGTTGGAGAGAGGCCGGAATCATAATCTCCACTCTAGTTGATCCCAAAGGTGTTTGATGGGGTTCAGGTCCAGGATCTGCATGGACGATTATGTTCTTCCACCAAACTCCCCCAAGCATGTCTCGTGTAATTGGCAGTCATGGGGAAGGGAGGATAGCCTTCATCAAACTGTTAGCAAAAAATTGGAAGCTACAATTGTCCAAAATGTCTTAAATACTGAAACATAAAATGCTCCATTACTGGACCCTTGGAAAACAAACTTATGGCATTATACCTCCTCCAAAATTTACAGTTGGCTCAATGCAGTCAGGCAGGTAATGGATTTCTTGGCATTAGGCAAACCAGGACTCACCCAGTATTTCACATAGCAAACCCACGCAGGATTTAAACATATTGATCGGAGCTGCAGAGTGCAGCTTTGTTCATTGTGTAGCGGCTGATGCCAGGTACTACAGGACAACTGCTATATTTTTGTATAGGCCTGTTCTGCAGCACCCAGGAGCGGCCACTACACATTGAATTCCACTGCGCTTTGCAGCTCCGTTCAACGTGTTTACATCCAGCAACAGCTGGGGCCAATAACAGCTGATCGGTTGGTGTACCGGGTGTTAGGGCGTCAATATCAGATCAATGGGGTCTATCTTTCAGACATGTTGTGCACGGACACCCCCTTTAAAACTGGGTAATTGATAGAAGAAAACAATGTAAAATGACCTTTCATTTGTAATAGTAACACAAAAGAGTTATCCCAAAAAAGATTAAAAAAAAAAAGTATCTGTGAAGTGTCCAGTGGATACGCCAGTCCAAAGGAAGATATACTTTTTACACTTTAAAAGGCTGATTTCTCTGCTGGTTAGCGATATCCGTCACAGATCAATAAGTTGCAGGCGGTTGTAAAACTACAATCCAGTAATTATCCCTGGAAGCAGGGCGAGTAATGCGACTGTCAATTAGCAGTGCTCTCTCTGCCCTCTTATTGCTACGCTCCAGGCTTTTTAAATGAAATTAAAATTTAGTAGAAATAGAAAAATAGATTTAAATTGTAAATAAAGGACAATGAATGGGGTCCAGCCAAGCTCATTACTAGTAATCAGGCCGCATTGTCAGCAGCGCAGAGCTGAGCAAACACTCCTGAGATCCGACATAGAGATTATTTCAATATCAATAGATCTCATTACCACGAGAGCCGATCTGCATATTTTGGCACATTTCGTAATTACAGACCTTCTCAATCAGTTCCCTAAGATTTCATAACTTTTGGTTTCATTTTTTTTTTTTTAACATTTGCAAATACAAAGAAAGTCATAGACAAGTTTCTAATATACAGGTTTGTCAGACTTCCAGCCTTGCAAGTGGAGACCTGATGACTGTTTCCAGTCCCTGGTGGCCTAGTGGATTAGCTCCCGATGCCTGGCAAACCAGTGGCTTAGCTCCCAGTCCCATTTTCCCTTTTTGTTTATCTTTCAGTCACTGGCATCCTACTGATTTAGCTGCTTGCCTTGCAAGCAGAGGCCTATTGGTTTAGTTTCCAATACATTGTAGCCCAGTGGTTTAGTTTCTAATCCCTGGTGTAGTTTCCAGTCCCTAGTGGTCCAATGGTTTAGTTTCCAGTACCTGGTGGTTTAGCTTCCAGTCACTGGCGGTCTAATGATTTAATTTCTAGTACCTGGTGGTCTAGTTTCTAGTCCCTGGTGGTCTTGTGGCTTAGCTTCCAGTCCCTGCTAGTCTAGTGGTGTAGTTCCCAGTGCCTGGTTTCTCTGGCAGCCTACTGGCTTAGCTTCCAATCCATGGTCACTGACTAACATTCAAGCCATCACTATCTTGTTTTTCGGTCCACGCACTTGTGATAAAGAATTGGCACCTAGACCCTGGTAGCTTAGAGGTTTTCAATTAAGCCATGATTGGCCTAGAAAATTTAGTGTCCAGCTATTACCAACATAGTGTCTGTCCTGTACCCAAGTGTTTTAATGTCTAACCCATGGTGGCTTAATAATTTATTGCACAGGTTATTTAATATACTTATTGCACAGCCATTGGTCAGGGAGGGATGAGCGAACCCCACACGTATCGACACTGTGTCTTCCTCAGGGCTAAGTATTGCTTAGCCAAGTTAATGCATGTATATACAGTCATATGTTAAAGTTTGGGCACCCCTATTAATGTTAACCTTTTTTGTTTATAACAATTTTGGTTTTTGCAACAGCTATTTCAGTTTCATATATCTAATAACTGATGGACTCAGTTATATTTCTGGATTCAAATGAGGTTTATTGTACTAACAGAAAATGTGCAATCTGCATTTTAACAAAATTTGACCGGTGCAAAAGTATGGGCACCCTTATCATTTTCTTGATTTGAACACTCCTAACTACTTTTTACTGACTTCCTGAAGCACTAAATTGGTTTTGTAACCTCATTGAGCTTTGAACTTCATAGCCAGGTGTATCAAATCATAGGAAAAGGTATTTAAGGTGGCCACTTGCAAGTAGTTCTCCTATTTGATTCTCCTATGAAGAGTGGCATCATGGGCTCCTCAAAACAACTCTCAAATGATCTGAAAACAAAGATTATTCAACATAGCTTTTCAGGGGAAGGATACAAAAAGTTGTCTCAGAGATTTAACCTGTCAGTTTCCACTGTGAGGAACATAGTAAGGAAATGGAAGAACACAGGTACAGTTCTTGTTAAGCCCAGAAGTGGCAGGCCAAGAAAAATATCAGAAAGGCAGAGAAGAAGAATGGTGAGAACAGTCAAGGACAATCCACAGACCACCTCCAAAGACCGGCAGCATCATCTTGCTGCAGATGGTGTCACTGTGCATCGGTCAACAATACAGCGCACTTTGCACAAGGAGAAGCTGTATGGGAGAGTGATGCGAAAGAAGCCGTTTCTGCAAGCACGCCACAAACCGAGTCGCCTGAGGTATGCAAAAGCACATTTGGACAAGCCAGTTACATTTTGGAAGAAGGTCCTGTGTACTGATGAAACAAAGATTGAGTTGTTTGGTCATACAAAAAGGCGTTATGCATGGAGGCTAAAAAACACAGCATTCCAAGAAAAACACTTGCTACCCACAGTAAAATTTGGTGGAGGTTCCATCATGCTTTGGGGCTGTGTGGCCAATGCCAGCACCGGGAATCTTGTTAAAGTTGAGGGTCGCATGGATTCAACTCAGTATCAGCAGATTCTTGACAATAATGTGCAAGAATCAGTGGCGAAGTTGAAGTTACGAAGGGGATGGATATTTCAGCAAGACAATGATCCAAAACACCGCTCCAAATCTACTCAGGCATTCATGCAGAGGAACAATTACAAGGTTCTGGAATGGCCATCCCAGTCCCCAGACCTGAATATCATTGAACATCTGTGGGATGATTTGAAGCGGGCTGTCCATGCTCGGCGACCATCAAATGTAACTGAATTGGAATTGTTTTGTAAACAGGAATGGTCAGAAATACCTTCATCCAGGATCCAGGAACTCATTAATAGCTACAGGAAGCGACTAGAGGATGTTATTTTTGCAAAAGGAGGATCTACGAAATATTAATGTCACTTTTATGTTGAGGTGCCCATACTTTTGCACCGGTCAAATTTTGCTTAAATGCAGATTGCACATTTTCTGTTAGTACAATAAACCTCATTTGAATCCAGAAATATAACTGAGTCCTTCAGTTATTAGATATATGAAACTGAAATAGCTGTTGCAAAAACCAAAATTGTTATAAAGAAAAAAGGTTAACATTAATAGGGGTGCCCAAACTTTAACATATGACTGTATAATACTAGATGTGGGCACAATGCTATCGCAGCGGGAGGGCAGTGACATCACGATGGGGGCAGCTCTGTGGCGCTGGCGGCTGTCTCTCCTCCCCTCCCCCACCATGCTCTCTCCCAATGTATGCAAGTAAATGTATTTTTAGTTAAAAACCTGTTTCTGTGGGGGGGTTTAATAATAACAAGGGCATATTTCCATGTAGCGGAAACATTCAGTATTTGCTGCGGATTGAACGCTGCGTCCTGCCGCAGCGTTTAATCCACAGCGGTCAGATGTTCTAGCATAGTGGAGGGGATTTTATGAAATCTCATCTCCACTACGCATCCAAAAACGTGGGTGACACACCCACTAAACCGGACATGCGGCGCGTGTTTTTAGACTGCAGCATGTCTGTTTACCTTGCGGAGGTGCTCAGTCTCTGCAAGGTAAACAGCCTACTCTATGGATACACTGCGGCAATTCGGGATGTGTTCAATGAGCACATCCGGAATCACGGCGCGTACAGAAAGGGGCAGCGCTTTTTGCGGAGCAGAATTTCCACTCCGTCCAAAGCGCAGGGATTACAGTATGTGGAAACGTACCCTTAAGTGGCAATCTATTTCATTTCCTGGTAAAAAATGCGTAGGGCTTCACTGTATTTTGTCTTGCCAGCGCAGGTAAACCAAGCAGTTACTGGCTGCCAACCCCTGGTGTTACCTTTGCTGGCAATGAAAATACAGGGAAGCCTTATATTTTTTTTTTTTGTTATCTGAATAACTGAAAAAAAAAAATTGGCGTGCGCTCCGCCATATTTTCTATTGCCAGCCAAGGTAACCCAGACAGCTGGGGGCTGGAAATCTCAGCATGGTGAGGCCCAAGCGTTCTGGACCCCCCCACGCTGAAAATTGCAGCCAGCAGCCGCCCCAGAATTGGCGCCTCTATGAGATGCCAAAACTGGCGGTTACCCCGCTTTTCCAGCTGCCGTGTAGCGGTGGCAGACTGGGTAATAAAGGGGTTGATGTCAGCTTTTTTTTGGCAGCCGATATCAAGCCGTATTGCTAATGACAGCAGTCAGTATGACAACCGACCATTAGCAATACTTTCAGTAAAGGAGAAAAAAAACCACAGAAATCTTTTATTACAGACAAAATAGACAGACACCTCATTATCCACTTTATTAGCTCCCACTAAGTTCCCCTCTGATGTAATCCTGTAATCTTGCAGTGGGGCAGTATGATGTGTCACGTGGCCACCATCTTTGTATACCTGAGTGTCCAAAGATGGCGTCCGCGTGTGTATGCGTATGTGTGCATGTATGCTTGTATGTATGCCGCATGTGTATGCGCGTGTATGTATGTGTGCATATATGTGTCTGTATGTTTGTGCGTACTTGTGTATGCACATGTATGTGCATGTGTGTGAGTACATGCATGTTTGTATGTGAGTTTGTGTATGCATGTGTGTGCGTACTTCTGTGTTTGCACGTGCATGTTTGTGTGTATGTGCATGTTTGTGTATGTGCGTATCTGCATGTGGGGACATTATACTGTGTGTTTGTGTGTATGGGTATGCACGTGCGTATGCGTTGTGTATGTGTGTGTATCTGCGTGCATATATGCACGTTTGTGTGTATGTGCATGCTTGCATATGTGTATTCGTGCATGCTTGCGTGTGTATACGCGTGCTTGCGTGTGCAAGTGTAAGTATATGTGGGTGTATCAGCGTGCTTGTGTGTGTGTGTGTGTGCGGACATTATACTGTGTGTATGTGCGTCTGTTTATCTGCGTGTGTGGGGACATTATACTGTGTGTATGTGTTTGTATGTGCGTGCATGTGTACGTGCAGACTTTATACTGTGTGTATACGTGTGCGTATGCATGTTTGGGAGTGCATATCTGTGTGTTTATGCACGGGCATGTGTTTGTGTGTATGGGGATATTATACTGTGTATGCATGTGTGTATGTGCGTATCTGCGTGTGGGTATGCACAGACATGTATGCGCTTGCGTGCGTATGTTTATGCTTGCGTGTGTATGTGCGTAATTGCGTGTGTGTATATTTGAGTGCATATGCGTGTGTGTATGACTATGTGGGGACATTATACTGTGTGTATGCATGTTTGTGTGTATGTGCGTACTTGCATGTGTGTAGATGCGCGTATGTGTATCTACATGTGTATATTTGCGTGTGTGTATGGTTTTATTATACTGTGTATGCATGTGCGTGCACATGAATGTGTGTATGGGGACATTACACTGTGTGTCGTATGTGTGTATCTGCATGTATATATATGCGTGTGTGTATGTGCGTGCTTGTGTGTGTATGTGGGGACATTATACTCTGTGTATGTGTCTGTATATGCATGTTTGTGTGTAAGTGCGTGCATGTGTAAGTGCGTGTGGGGACATTATACTCTGTGTATATGTATGCATGTCTATGTGTGTATATATGTGAGTACATGTATGTGTACATTTGTGTGTGTGTGTACATTCATGTCTGTAGTGTGTGTGGGGTGTGTGTCCTGCCGCTGCCTGCCCACCCACCTCTGTGCAGTCGGCAGGAAAGACGGTGGTTTTGCGGCCTGTGCTGGAGATGGGGTGCGGCGCCACCAGAGACGCGGTCTTTCCTGCCGGCTGTGACTGTACGGAGGTGGGCAGGCAGCTGCAAGATGCGGGGGCGGGTGTCCCGGTGGGGGTCCGGCGGCAGAGGCGGGTGTCCCGGCGGTGGTACTGCGCAAGGGCCTGGTACCACCAGCGGGTGCCATATTGGAATACCCATCACTTGGGTATTCCAATATGGCGGTCAGCGTACTTCCGGTGCAGCACGGTGGATTGTGGGATTCGAGGACATGCAGAGGAAAGGGGATGACGGACAATTTTAGACAATTATATAAATAGATAAAGGTAATGTGTACCATCCCTCCCTGACCTGCCTTGTGTTCCTTTAGGGGCTGTTATCTATGGGGTCATCAGTATCTGTTGTCTGATCTGTGCATGATTCGGTGATCATCATGCGAGTGTACTTTTATTTATAGGGCTTTGCACTTGCACCTTTTTCCATCAAGACATCTTTTGTATTTTACATTTACTGTTTCTTCTTATGGATACTGAGCCTGCAGCTCACTGTGTACTTTATTGGATTGTGCAATGTTAATCAGGGACTTGCACAGATACAATATGGCGTGTGTTATAACATCGGCTTAGCAGTTTGCCCCTATCCAATTATTTTTGTACACATTCAGATCAAAAGGAGGGTTCATCTCAGCCGTATCTGGTTGTTCTTGGGTTGTACATTTTTGTACCCACTGGTCGTTTTTAAAGGTTTGGTCTTTTTTGCAGAGTCTACTGCTTGGACAACTTCTTCTCATACCACTCGTTTGGCCTCCATAAAATAGTAAAGCCTATACTCCCCTCCTGTGCTGGCGTCATTCCCGCGGTGTCAGCACCCTTTCTCCCTGGGGCTCTCGTGCGGAGTTGACACGTGACGCTGGAGCCCAATCAGTGTTGGCGTCACTGTCTCTGAATTCGGACAAATTGATCATGACGAGGTAGTCTGGGATCAGCTGCAGCCCAGACTTCCGCTTGATGTTCGCTTTGTTGGAACATGGAGATAGTGACGTCAGCGCTGATTGTGCAGCCGGCGTCTCCACACTGCACGAGAGCCCCGGGACTGAGTGCGGACATCGCTGGAATGGCCGGCACGGGATGAGAGTATAGGCTTTATTACATTATCGGGGACAAACATTCTGATCAAGAAGGGGTTGTCCTAGTAGTGGACAACCCCTTTTTGTCTCTTATTATGGTGATCACTGTATATGCAGTCTCTCCAAGTGAAAATAAAGGATTTATTGCATGGGTATAAATTACATTTCTACATGTATATACATCACAATGTACACTATTAACAGGCAATGCTGAGCGCTCTAGAGCAGGCTCCATTGTAAAACCAGAGCTACAGATCTAACACCTCTACCATCAGCCCCAGCGATGGGCTGCACATAACACAGAAATCAAGACGGGACAACACAAGGCTGCTCAGTGTCCAGCAGTGAGCCCAGCAGTCAGTGGTCGCCGTAGTTTATACACTGCAGGTCTGTGTCACCGAGTAATGGGGGTCTGTAATCCCATCGTGTAAACATGTTTTTTCTAGGAGAGCTTCCTGCTGAGGTCAGTGATCTCCGTCCGTCTCCAAGTAACAAAGGCAGAGCTGATCCTTACTGGCGAGTAGTAGAGAGTCCTCTCCCAGTGGGTGCCAGGCGAGTGAGAGGACATTAAAAGATCCTGGGGGAAAAAAAGAGTTTATAGTCACACGAAAATATATGCAAATGTTAAAGGTTTACCGCAATAGGAAATCATGGCTGCTTTTTACAAAAAACAGTGCTACACCTGTACACAGGTTGTCTGCGGTATTACACCTATGCAGCAAATTATGTAAATGGGGCTGCAATACCGGACGCAATGGAAGGTCAGGGGTGGCGCTGTTTCTGGGAGAAGGCAGCTAGGTTTTTCCAATCGTGTACAACCTCAGTAATGCAGAACGTAGGCAAGCATTGATTACAGGGGAAATCACTTTTTCTGGCCCAAATCTAGCCATGGTGTCTGATGAATACTTGTCAGCAGCTTTCCCCTACATATGCATGCAATGGTTCCGCATGCATCTTATAGGGGCAACCAATATGGCTGCACTAAGCTCTCACTAGGTCGGTATGTCAGCCAGCTGCTATAGGCTGGATAAGAAGTTCTGCCTGCCACCCAGAGGACGCTGAATAAGGATTTATAACTAATTATTGATCTAATACATTTTCCCTGCTGGCCACAAACATGGACTCAAGATAAGGACTGGTGTAGATGTCAGTGTTTGTTTGCGTCCAGACAGTTCCTGTAATGGACACCGACAATCCTGAGGGTCATCTGTGTTTATAGGAAGGGGTCACTCACCTTCAACAGGGACCTGGACGGAGACGCAGCCAGAAGGAGACCACAAATACACTTTGCTATTTCCAGTGCAGATGGCAAGCCTTGGCTGGACGGGGTCCCAACAGAAAGAGCGGACAGGTGACGTCTGCTCCAGCACCACCGATAACCTCATCTTCTGAACATCCCATATCCACACACAGCACGGCATGTTATCTACGAGACAGCGGTCAGCACAAAAAGTGGTCAATTCCAGCCCTCCAGACATTCCCCTGTGAAGCAGACACCACATGGTGACCATGCTATTATGGGTTATGTGGACTTTCTGGTTTTGTGAAAAGGAAATGTGATTATTCTATGGTATATGGATATTGGGGGGGGCTCAATTTCTCACTGTTTTTAAAGCAAAAGATTTACATTTTAGGTCCCTGGCCGAAAAACTACCCAGATCACAATCCCATTGAGAAGTTTTGAAAACTAAGGGACAATGCTGTAAATATTGAGCCTTTAAATTAACTTGATGCATTTGTCAATAAAAGTGTAAAAACTTATGAAATGCTGATACTTGTACTTCGGTAACCAGATAAACATCCGACCAAGATCTAGAAACACTGAAGCAGCGAACCTTGTGATAACTAAACTTTGGCCAGCCTCAAAGCTTTTGGCCCCGACAGTCCGTGTCCGCCATTCTGTAAGAACAGCATCTCGTGGATTATGTACATGTACAGCATTGTACAGGGGGATTATGGTGAACAATACTGTTAGATACCCTGACTGTTCTACTTTTCAGATTTGACAGCTAATTACTAGGTTTTCCAAAATATGAGTAGGCAAAACAAAGTTACCATTTTTGGTGGCCAAATATCGATTATCAGGACTGAAGGCCAGCATCCCAATCCCGAGTTCTGGATTAGCACGGTCAGTGTCTGGTTTAATGGTGCGTAATGTCACTGGCACCTCCATGAGCTCATCTATGGGCAGAAAAAAGCAATAATCATCCATATTGCCGAGCCAGCGCAAATTAAAAAAAAGCCACTTATGTCAGATTACAGGTAATCTGTCACCAGGTTTCTGCATAAATATGGACAGGGACATCAATTCTAGCGCTGGTGGGTCACTTACTTTTCTGGTGCACATTTACGCTGCAGCAAGAAGTCCGAGTCCTCTCAATGTACTACAGTAATCCATTTCCTCGATGTTTATGAGCTACCACCTAACTATGCCCTAATTGACAGATTCCTCCGAATACTGTGCATAGGCTGCAAATCGAGGGCTGAAGGGTGAGATTACACCATAAGTGATGAACACCGAGAACTAAAGAATTACTACACAAACTAAAATAGGTAACACTGCGCCCTCAGATAGGGTAAGATCAACCAGCTGAGCATTTCACTTTATTATTCCTGTCTCCCGATATTGGAATATTAATAGCCTGGATATATACTGGTTACCAGTCTGCCCGTGGTTAGAGAAGTTGTCCACTACTGGGACAACCCCTTCTGAATACCTATATTTTCCCCCAATAATATAATAACATATACTCAACTCCAGTGTCTGCGCCGTTCCAGCGGTTTCAGCACTGGTTCTCCTGGGGATTACAGTCTCTGCATCACCTACTTCCACTCGTAACAGTAATTTTACAGCTTCCAAACCAAAGAAATTTCCACCTCTCAGTCTGTATCCTACTATTGAGTTGTTTGTCAAACTGGTAACTGATGAATTTTGTCAGATTCCCACCGGTATCCATCATGACAATTTGACAAGACAGCAAAGGACAGCCCTTAAAGGGAATCTGTCACCCCTTTTTTGAGATATGATATAATGATATCATTCAATTGTGTGTCACATAAGGATTCTCTTAGTACTTTTGCTTCCCCCTGACCCCACACCTTTCATGTATAAATACCTTTTTTATATCGGTTCAGATGTATGTAAACTGCCGCTGTCCGGTCCGCTGGGCGGGGCTTATTCAACTGCTCCCCCCTCCCTGTCTTGCTCTACACAAGAAGAAATGCGTAAAGCAAGACAGGGAGGGGGGAGCAGGTGAATAAGCCCCGCCCAGCGGACCGGACAGCGACAGTTTACATACATCTGAACCGATATAAAAAAGGTACTTATACATGAAAGGTGCAGGGTCAGGGGGAAGAAAAAGTACTAAGAGAATCCTTATGTGACACACTATTGAATGATATTATATGATATCTCAAAAAAGGGGTGACAGATTCCCTTTAAAGAACTGAAATCACTTAGGGACATAGTAATAAAGCCGGCTGACAAAGGGGGCAATATTGTGCTATGGCCAACCCCAATGTATGAAAGAGAAGCATTTCGCCGGCTGAGGGATGGTAATTGGTACAAGAGATTAAGGGCCCCATCACACATAGCGACTCACCAGCGATCCCGACAACGATATCAACTTGTCAGGATCGCTGGTGAGTCGCTACATGATCGCTGGTAAGCTGTCAAACAGACAGCTTCACCAGCGATCAGCACCAGTGACGCCGAGCACACGGCGTCGCTGTGTACTTTAGTTACCAGCGCACTGATGCAGGGAGCTGGTAACTAAGGTACACATCAGGTTTCTAAGGGGCGCCCGGTGCTTAGAAACCCTGCGTTTACCTTAGTTACCAGCGCGCTGATTGCTGGTCTCCCGCCTGTCACACGCAGCGATGCGTGCTGGCCAGCGGGAGACCAGTGATCAAAAAAATGTCCTGGCTATTCCAGGACGATCAGCGATAACCGGCAGGGGGGCCGGTCGCTGGTCAGTGTCACACACAGCGATCTCGATGGTGAAATCGCTGTTGCGTCTCACAAAACTTGTGACTCAGCAGTGATCTCGCTAGCGAGATTGCTATGTGTGACAGGGCCTTTACATTTAATCCCACCAATCTCTTTCAGAATCAATTAAGAAACCTTGTCAAGCAGGCCTTCTTAAATGGTACTATTTCCAAAGAACTTATGACAGGACTGATCATTGAGAACCCTCGAACACCATGTTTGTACTTACTTCCCAAAGTACACAAATCCATCACCAACCCACCAGGTCGTCCCATTGTTTCTGGTGGGGGTAGTCTTTGTGAACAAATTAACAAGTATCTTGACTTTCATTTGAAACCGATGGTTGAAGCACTCCCATCTTACATCAAAGATACTGGTGATGTCCTTAGAAAGTTGGAGGGCATACCACTCAAAGCTGACATGTGGTTAGTGACTTTTGACATCGAATCCTTATACTCATCCATTCGACATACTGACAGTATTGAAGCCACTAGGACTTTCCTCCACATGTCTGCTATTGAAAATGACCTTACTGAATTTCTTTTGGTGCTGCGTGAATATGCTTTGAGTCATAATTTTTTTTATTTTTAAAGAAATCTTGTATCTTCAACTTCGAGGGGCTGCATTCGCACCCTCATATGCAAACCTGTTTTTGGGATCCTGGGAACGCACCCTGTTTTTGTTCAGTACCACCCCATTGATTGCACATGTTTTAACATGGGTACGCTTCATTGACGAAATACTCGTTATTTGGCAAGGTTCTGAGAGTGATTTGCTGTCTTTTTCCCAGCAATTGAATGACAACTTAAATATCACATTGACTTGCAACTACAGCCAGACTAGCATTGATTTTTTGGACACTATAATCTATAAGGGTGATGATGGTTTTTTGCATAAGGAGGTCTTCAGAAAATAAACGGCAGTGAATGCAGTATTGCACGCAACTTCTTCACATCCAAGACCCCTTAAACGAAGCATCCCATATGGCCAGTTTTTAAGGACCAGGAGGATTTGCTCTAGTGAATCCTCTTTCTCTAAACAATCCCTTGAACTTGCACAACAATTTTCTGAAAGGGGATACTCCAATAGAGTAATTCGTCAGGGGTTGACTAAAGCACGCAGTCAACAACGAATAGACCTACTTAAACCTAAAACAGTTCTATCTACAGCGCCAGAAGTGAGACTCATCTCGACATTCAATGAGAAATGGAAGCCTATGAAGTTTGCTCTCCAGAAATTTTGGCCAATAATAATAATAATCTTTATTTTTATATAGCGCTAACATATTCCGCAGCGCTTTACAGTTTGCACACATTTTCATCACTGTCCCCGATGGGGCTCACAATCTAAATTCCCTATCAGTATGTCTTTAATTGTTATGAGTGATTCAGTGCTAGCCAGAAACATCTCTACAAAACCAACTATCACCTATAGAAGAAGCCAAAAATTGAAAGATATGTTGGTGCACAGTAACTATAGGGGTCAGACTGATGGTAACTGCTTTGGTTCCAAGGGACCGAAATGGGGATTTTTTCCTTGTAAACGTCTGGCATGCTCAAATATGGATAGGGCTGTTGAATTCAAAACTGCCCATGGGGATAAAACCTACCATATTACGCAGAACTTCACTTGTGGTAGTGATCATGTCATTTACTATGCGACCTGCCCCTGTCCTCAAGTATATGTTGGCATGACCACCAGGGAATACGTACCAGGGAAAATGTCAGTGACATTTCTAATGTGTGTGATGTTACCGATGTCACCCTATTAAAACCTATACCTCGTCATTTCAAGGCTGCTCATGGATGTAACTCCAAACTTAGAGTAATTGGCATTGATGGTATCAATAAGGATTCTAGAGGTGGTGATTTAAAAACCAAACAAGCTCAAATGGAAATAAGTGGATCTCCATGACTGGTTCACTTGAACCTCATGGACTAAACGAGGTTATGAGCTTTGCTCCCTTTCTCTAATGTATTATGAATCTGATGGTGCTCTGATCCCATTTTTATTATTTTAATGTACTCTTTTATGGTTGTTTGTGCTTACTCTAATTTTGTGTTTTTTTGTTTCTTTAGATTATGTCCCAAACCTTTGTCTTGTGATTGCTTTTTATTGTCTTTCCTGATGCTGATGAAGACTTACTCTTATGAATTCATCTTACCTGATGTCTTCCAACATACATAACCTGACTCTGAAGAGGAATTTATCCAGCGGACATCGCATTTATATTTTTGTTTTTCACTTGTATTTATTCATCACTTTGGCATAATTGGTATACTTTATTTTTGTACAAAAAATATATTTTTACTCACGTAATTAATAGGTATATTTATATACAAATTGTTTTTGGTTTCATGCAGTAATTTCACACACACACTTATTTCTTTATATAATTTACCTTTTTTATCATTATTCATTTTCCTTATATATGTACACACATGCCCTTTTTTTCTTTTTTGCATTTTTTAAATGATATACAGTACAGACGAAAAGTTTGGACACACCTTCTCATTCAAAGAGTTTTCTTTAGGCTGTGTGCACACGCTGCGGATTTTGCTGCGGTTCCGCAGCGGTTTTGGCCGCTGCGAACCCGCAGCAGTTTCTGCTGCGGTGTACAGTACCATGATTCCCTATGGGAATCAAAAACCGCAGTGCAGACGGTGCGGAATTTTCCGCGCGGATTATCTGCGGTTTTCAATCCGCAGAAAGAATTGACATGTCAATTCTTTCTGCGGATTCTCCTGCGGTTTGCCATCTCCTCTATTGAGGAGATGAAAACCCGCAGGGCAAAACCGCAGAGCAATCCGCAGGTCTTTTGACCTGCGGTTTCACCTGCGGATTTAACAAAATCCGCGCGGATGAATCCGCAGCGTGTGCACACAGCCTTATTTTCATGACTATGAAAATTGTAGATTCACTCTGAAGGCTTCAAAACTATGAATTAACACATGTGGAATTATATAATTAACAAAAAAGTGTGAAACAACTGAAAATATGTCTTATATTCTAGGTTCTTCAAAAGTAGCCACCTTTTGCTTGGATTACTGCTCTGCACACTCTTGGCATTCTCTTGATGAGCTTCGAGAGGTAGGTCACCAGAAATGGTCTTCCAACAGTCTTGAAGGAGTTCCCAGAGATGCTTAGCACTTGTTGGCCCTTTTGCCTTCACTCTGTGTTCTAGCTCACCCCAAACCATCTCGATTGGGTTCAGGTCTGGTGACTGTGGAGGCCAGGTCATCTGGCGTAGCACCCCATTACTCTCCTTCTTGGTCAAATAGCCCTTACACAGCCTGGAGGTATGTTTGGGCTCATTGTCCTGTTGAAAAATAAGTGATGGTCCAACTAAATGCAAACCGGATGAAATAGCATGCCGCTGCAAGATGCTGTGGTAGCCATGCTGGTTCAGTATGTCTTCAATTTTGAATAAATTCCCAACAGTGTCACCAGCAAAGCACCCCCAAACCATCACACCTCCTCCTCCATGCTTCACGGGGGGAACCAGGCATGTAGAGTCCATCCGTTCACCTTTTCTGCGTCGCACAAAGACACGGTGGTTGGAACCAAAGATCTCAAATTTGGACTCATCAGACCAAAGCACAGATTTCCACTGGTCTAATGTCCATTCCTTGTGTTCTTTAGCCCAAACAAATCTCTTCTGCTCTTTGCCTGTCCTTAGCAGTGGTTTCCTAGCAGCTATTTTACCATGAAGGCCTGCCGTACAAAGTCTCCTCTTAACAGTTGTTGTAGAGATGTGTCTGCTGCTAGAACTCTGTGTGGCATTGACCTGGTCTCTAATCTCAGCTGCTGTTAACCTGCGATTTCTGAGGCTGGTGACTCGGATGAACTTATCCTCTGCAGCAGAGGTGACTCTTGGTCTTCCTTTCCTGGGCCGGTCCTCATGTGAGCCAGTTTCTTTGTAGCGCCTGATGGTTTTTGCCACTGCACTTGGGGACACTTTCAAAGTTTTCCCAATTTTTCGGACTGACTGACCTTCATTTCTTAAAGTAATGATGGCCACTCGCTTTTCTTTACTTAGCTGCTTTTTTTCTTGCCATAATACAAATTCTAACAGTTTATTCAGTAGGACTATCAGCTGTGTATCCACCAGACTTCTGCACAACACAACTGATGGTCCCAACCCCATTTATAAAGGCAAGAAGTCCCACTTATTAAACCCGACAGGGCATACCTGTGAAGTGAAAACCACTTCTGGTGACTACTTCTTGAAGCTCATCAAGAGAATGCCAAGAGTGTGCAAAGCAGTAATCAAAGCAAAAGGTGGCTACTTTGAAGAACCTAGAATATAAGACATATTTTCAGTTGTTTCACACTTTTTTGCTGATTATATAATTCCACGTGTTAATTCATAGTTTTGATTCCTTCAGAGCGAATCCACAATTTTCATAGTCATAAAAATAAAGAAAACTCTTTGAATGAGAAGGTGTGTCCAAACTTTTGGTCTGTACTGTATATTCTTTATATATATATGTTGTTTTATGTTTTATTTTTTCACCACTTCAAATGATATATATGTCTCTATACACCGTTGTGACCCCGTCATCTTAACCCCACTATCACTCGTTATCGATTCTCAGCCCTTTATAATTTATGTACTCTTTCCTCTTCTGTAATTAGGTAGCACACACTTTCTTCTTTGCAGCGGTGTGCGCTTGCGTCGGCTGGCGCGACCACGTTGCTGTGGCAACACGTCCCTTCATGTCATCCTCCCCTCCCTCCTCCTGACACGTCGGAGGTGCGCGGTGACTGATGACGTGGGATGCCGGACCCGCCGCTTCCGGTGTCCCGCTCAGCTGATTCAAGCGCCGTATTACCGTGCATACATAAATCGGCACCTTCATTCCTCCTCACACATGTCCCCCTGGAAGAAGCGACAAGCGAAACGTGCGTCGGGCCCTCCTCCCTGCCTGGTCTACACACGGTAATTATGATTATCTAGTGACAGTCAGCTATGATGGATGTTCAGCTTAATGGTCATGCAGCTATTTGGATTGCATTGTTTACATGAATCTTTAGCTTATGATTCTATCCATCTTTGCACTATTGCACTTTATATTTTACTGATTGCCATTATTGGTGTCTTGCTGATGGTTATGCAGCCACTTGGTGATATTTTAGGCACTTGCACTTTCTCATTTCTTATATGACCCTTCAATTTTAGAGTAGATTTAATTCTATACTTGGCACTTTATTACTTCATACTATTTTGCCACTTTTTTGAATCCATATGTGATGTGGCTACATTGCCCCACACCTGTCATTTAACCATATGTGAATTCATAATTTTCTTTATTCTGTTGTGGACCGCTTGGAGTTCACTCTGTTCAATTTCAGTCCCCTTATGTATATGCAATTTTTAATATTTTGTTTTATATTATGTAATTAATAAAATTTAGTTCACTTTATCTTGGTTTCACACTTCTGTTTTTTTTTTGATTCTCTGCATCAAGCACCAGGGTCTCTCTCCTCTTCTATGGACATATATGCAGCCCGGATGAAGTGGAAGCTGGTGCTGCGCTCTCACTTCGTCCAAATGTCTTTATTTGTCTGAAGGACATGAGAGTGAAGCCAGCACTGTTTGGCCACAGGGATTACGTGACAATGTCACACAATCCCTGGGAGAGCCAGTGCTGACACCATTGGTGACTATAAGTGTTATAAGTATTTTACTGGGGGAAAACATAGGGATTCAGTAGTGGATAACACTTTTAAGGCAGCATGATCCAAGTGACAAGTTCTGTTTAAACAGCAGCCTCTCCTCCCCCAAAATCATCACGTTCAGGCTACCTTGGTGTAATATTTATGGGCTCCTTAGTCTGTCAGGAAACTCAGGCCTTCAGCTCAAGGATGAATCACCAAAGTGGTATTTTTCATACCTTTGTCTCTTACAACAAGTTATCTAAAGTTTTGTAATAAAAAAATATTTGAAAGTTAACTTCTGTGTCTGGTACCACATTATCTCTGCAGAATTGCAAATGCAGCTCTGCAGTTGAATATAGGACACCAGACCTACGCTGACATGTGTAGCTCCTCTTGTCCTTCTATGTAGTAGCCTGTACTTACTAATGGTCTTTTAAATATTTAAAATAAAGCTGAGGTTTTGTGCTCTACAAAAGAACATTTTTTCCATTGCTGGATTTTCTACTTTTTTTGCAAATTTGCTGGAGCCTTGGCTGCGTGCAAAGGAAGCGGACCAAGAGAAAAAGTGTACCGCTTTATGGTGAGCCGACTCCCCACTTCACATTTATTATGTTACTTGTGAATCATTAAAAATTATGTTCTATGCCTACAAATCGAGATGAGCTATTAAATCTGAGTGGAACTGAAATCGAAATCTACTCGAATTTTACAACTATTTGCACGGATTAAGCAAAATGGCTGCTGATGGCCGACATTTCTATAAATCATAAAACACCATCAAAATGTTTCCAAAAAATAAAAGTCCTCATACTCACCTTATGGCTCATCTCTCCAGCCTCTCCACTCCTCACAGTCATCTGTCTGGTCTTTGCTGCATCTTCACATCACCTTTGCTCAAGTTGTAGGGTTCTGTGCAAACGCGAAACGTCATGATGTCATGGTGTGAACCCTGACCTTGCACACGCGTGCAGAAATGTCCCGGGCCTCACACGGTGATCACCAGACAGGTGACTGTGAGGAGTGGAGGGGCTGGAGGCGTGAGCGGTAAGACGAGAATAAGGATATTTTATTTTATTACATATTATCGTATGTTTATTATGTTCTGGGGTATAAAAAGACAATAAGAACAATTCAGCTACATGTAAAATTTTGGCAGGAACTACAGAACCTGCTCACCACTTACATTTACTGTGGACAGCAAACAAACTATTGGGGGCTCCTTGTGGAGGGAACATGAGCTGACTGGGTTCAACGCTTTGACATTTGTCCACTTCTCGGTACACTACCTAAAAAAGAGGATGCAAAGATGTGTAAAAAAGTGTAAAAAAAATAAAAGTACCATTACTAAATAGAAAATAAACCTTCACTGAAATAAACATAAAATGTTCAGTTACTGCACCTTAAAGGGGTTGGCCATGACTTTACAAGTCCCTTTCATGTCAACTGCCTGCCATTGATGGTTCAAAACACTTCAATCAATAGATCTACATAAGTTCCACCACTGGATAAGCTTAGAAAATGTTCCTATGCGGAGATCCCCTGCTATCCTTTCTGTACACTCTTTTGCTTCTTCCTCTGCTGTCCAGTCTGTATCCTATCTTTTCCTACCTCCTCTGCTGTCCTGTCTGTATACTCTCTTTTGCTTCCTCCTCTACTGTCCTGTCTGCTCTGTTTTGCTTCCTCCCTTGCTGTCCTGTCTGTATCCTCTCATTTGCTTCCTCCTCTGCTGTCCTGTTTGTATCCTCTCTTTTGCTTCCTCCCCTGTTGTCATGTTTGTATCCTCTCATTTGCTTCCTCCTCTGCTGTCCTTTGCTTCTTCCTCTGCTGTCCAGTCTGTATCTTCTCTTGCTTCCTCCCTTGCCCAGGAGTTGTGGTATGATCAGACCATGTTCATGCACGGTTAGACACATCCATTACACCAGTGGTGGGGAATATACGGCCCGCCATATCATCCTCTGCGGCCCGCAGCCACTTTCCCCATTTTGTGGCCGCGGGCCCTTTAAGAGGTGCGGCGGTATTGTGCTCAGCAGGGCCCCATTTGCCCCATCATACTCACCTCCTTCAGCCATGCCTGTGCTGCAGCTCTGATGGTCCTGCTCTTCCTGTGTTAGTGCGCGGTCACGTGGTACCGCTCATTAAGATCATGAATATGGACGCCACTCCCCTCCCATAGGCGTGGCGCCCATATTCATGAACCTAATGAGCGGTACCACGTGACCGCGCGCTCACACACAAACAGGAAGAAGTAACAGCAGTAGGGAATGGACCGGAGTCGGACCAAGCCACAGGTGAGCCAGGGGGAGAAGAAAGAGCGGCGGCGGGAATGAGTGGCGACGGGGTGGCAATGGGCGCTTGGGGGGGTGTAGAATGAGCGTCTGGGAGGGGAGATGAGCGGAGCCTGCACTGGGAAAATGGGTGCACTGAGGAGATGGCTGCACTAGGGAGATGGGTGCACTGAGGAGATGGGTGCCCTGGAGACACAGGTGCCCTGAGGAGATGGCTACACTGGGGAAGCGGGTGCACTGGGGAAACGGGTGCACTGAGGAGATGGCTGCACTGGGGAAACGGGTGCACTGAGGAGATGGCTGCACTAGGGAGATGGGTGCACTGAGGAGATAGGTGCCCTGAGGAAATAGCTGCACTGGGGAGATGGCTGCACTGGGGAAGCGGGTGCACTGGGGAAACGGGTGCACTGGGGAAACGGGTGCACTGAGGAAACGGGTGCACTGAGGAGATGGCTGCACTAGGGAGATGGCTGCACTGAGGAGATAGGTGCCCTGAGGAAATAGCTGCACTGGGGAGATGGCTGCACTGGGGAAGCGGGTGCACTGAGGAAACGGGTGCACTGAGATGGCTGCGCTGAGGAGATGGCTGCACTGAAGAGATGGCTACACTGGGGAAAAGGGTGCACTGTCGACAAACTAAATCTTCAAGCACGCCAAAATACTCGGAGGACACCCAAGCGAGTATATTCGCTTATCATTAATGATTTTATACGGCCCCGAACGCTAATATAAAATTCCAAATGGCCCTTGGCAGAAAAAAGGTTCCCCACCCCATGCATTACACAGTACATAGCAGGGGCACATGTATAAGATTATCTCCGAGACATTTTGTAACACATACAATTGTGGAAGTTATTGCTATTTCAAGATTTATTGATTAAAACATACTTTGCTAGTGAGGAAATCCTTTAAAGTATTTATGGCAAAACTAGTAACTGAGTCAGGTGAATAACCTCTTTAACCCCTTAATGACTGCCGATACGCCTTTTAAAGGCGGCAGTTAAGGGTACTTAAACCACAGCACCTTTTATTAACGGCGCTGAGCAAAATGTGTATAGCGCCCCCCAGAGTTGGAATTTCTCCTGGGTTTCAGCTGCCGGGGGTAGCTGAAACCCCAGAGAACACATTAATCGGGTCGACCCCGATGCTGCAATCGCCGTTATTAACGGTATAACGGCGAACGCAAATTAAAACAAAAAAAAAAGTCAGATTTCCCATTTAATCTCTCTCTCCTCTGATGTGATCGCACATCAGAAGAGAGAAATAGGGTCCCCGATTCCCCCAGTACTTCACGGTGTCCCTGGACCCTCCTGCTTCCCCCCACGGCCTCCAGCGTCTTCTTCCGGGAAGAAAATGACGGGCGCCGAGATCTGCTGGCCGGCACCTGGCAATAATAGGAGATTTTTCCTATTGGTTCATTTTGTTCAATGTGATAGACTATCACAGTGATCAAAATAGAAAAAAATAGTATATCAAACCCCCCATTATCACCCCCTTAGTTAGGGAAAAATAATAAAAAAAATTATGTATTTATTTCTATTTTCCCATTAGGGTTAGAGTTGGGCTAAAGTTAGGGTTAGGGTTAAAGTTAGAGTTGGGGCTAGAGTTGGGATTAGGGTTAGGGTTGGGATTAGGGGTGTGTTGATGTTAGAGTTGGAGTTAGAATTAGGGGGTTTCAACTGTTTAGGTACATCAGGGGCTCTGCAAACGCAAAATGACGCCCACAGACCATTCCATCAATGTCTGCATTCCAAAACATCACTACTTCCCTTCTGAGCCCCGAAGTGTGACCAAACAGTAGTTTTCTCCCACATAAGGGGACCAGTGTCAGGACAAATTGGACAACAACTTTTGGGGTCCAATTTCTCCGGTTACCCTTGGGAAAATAAAAAATTGGGGGCTAAAAAATCATTTTTGTGGAAAAAATATGATTTTTTATTTTCACGGCTCTACATTATAAACTTTAGTGAAACATTTGGGAGTTCAAAGTGCTCACCACATATCTAGATAAGTTCCTAGGGTGGTCTAGTTTCCAAAATGGAGTCACTTGTGGGGGATTTCCACTGTTTAGGCACATCAGGTGCTCTCCAAATGCAACATGGCTCCGATCTCAATTCCAGTCAATTCTGCATTGAAAGTCAAACGGTGCTCCTTCCCTTCCGAGTTCTGTCGTGCGCCCAATCAGTGGTTTATCCCCACATATGGGGTATTGTCATATTCTGGAGAAATTGCACAACAAATTTTGTGGTTCATTTTATCTTTTTACACTTGGGAAAATAAAAAAAAATTGGTTCTGAAGTAAAGTGTTCGTGAAACAAAGTTAAATGTTCACTTTTCCTTACACATTGCTTCAGTTCCTGGGAAGCATGTAAAGGGCTAATTAACTTCTTGAATGTGGTTTTGAGCACCTTGAGGGGTTCAGTTTTTAAAATGGTGTCAATTTTGGGTATTTTCTGTCATACTGACCTCTCAAAGTGACTTCAAATGTCATGTGGTCCCTAAAAAAAAATGGTTTTGTAAATTTTGATGTAAAAATGAGAAATCGCTAGTCAACTTTTAACCCTTATAACTTCCTAAAAAAAAAAAATTGTTTCCAAAATTGTGCTGATGTAAAGCAGACATGTGGGAAATGTTATTTATTAAGTATTTTGTGTGACATCTCTCTGATTTAAGGGCATAAAAATTAAAAGTTTTAAATTTGCAAAAATTGTTGCCATATTCCCATTTTTTTTCATAAATAAACACATGTCATATCGAATAAATTTTACCACTAACAAAGTACAATATGTCATGAAAAAAAAAACAGTCGTAGAATCCTTTAAAGCTTTCCAGAGTTATAACCTCATAAAGTGACAGTGGTCAGAATTGTAAAAATTGGCCTGGTCATTAAGCTGCAAATTGGCTCTGTCATTAAGGGGTTAATACAGATTCAGCATAAGCCATCCCCCCCCATAAACCAGCACACCGCTCTCCTGAAATACTCTGTGCTGCTGTCAGCCTGCTCCTTCCACCATATATCTCCATCTGTGACCCCCCCATAGACCAGCACATCTCTCTGTCCCCTTGTGTCTGGTCTCTCTCCCCATGTACCTGGTCTCACTCCCCATGTGTGCTCTCTATCCCCCTGTGTGCCCTCTATCCCCATGTACCTGGTCTCACTCCCCATGTGTGCTCTCTATCCCCCTGTACCTAGTTTCTATTCCCATGTGTGCTCTCTAGCCCCCTGTGCCTGGTCTCTCATGTGTGCCCTCTATCCCCCTGTGCCTGGTTGCTCTCTTTCCTATGCACTCCTCTCCCCCCTGCATGTCTCTCTCCCTTTTATGCACTCCTCTCCCCCTGCATGTCTCTCTCCCCATGGGTCCCTCTCCCTCCTATGCACTTTTCTCTCTCCCCGCTGCATGTCTGCGTGATACAGCAAGCAGCATCAACTAACAAAATCCTTGCTGCCTGCTATCCTCGGTGACTGTTTACTTGTCAGTATAACTTTGCAGTCACCAACAAAATGGCTCCTCACTAAGTTCCTAAATGTCATCCTCTCTTAACCCTTAGCAAACACCAAAAAGGGGAGGAGAGTGACATCACACACGTCAGTAGACTCAGCCCATAATTACTGCAGTGCAATAATGTGTGCTAGTTGTACACTAGGTTTTTGTCAAATTTCAGTAGCTGATCCCCTAGTGTTTAAAAGTGGAAATACCAAAACTTAAAATTATTTTTAATATTTTACTAAATTATAAACAAATGATATTTAAGAAAATTTAAATATTAATTCTTTTGTAGTTGGACGACTTGGACTGGATCTGTGATGGCCATCTGCCATGAAGAATCCTTCACTCCAAGTGCGCTCTCCAACCCAACTTACTGGCGCCCGTAGTGATCACTACGCAAAGTGAGTAGGTCCAAGGAATGCCTAATTGCAGATTTTCAGCTGACTCCACCAAAGTAGAGATTTTCTCACCACAGGGGATAAGGATATTCCTCTGTCGAGTGATGTCTGGCGCCAGTCCCAGATGGACAGAATTTCTCTATGCAACGCTTTCGAGTGGAATTGGGCCCACTGGATACAGGTGATACAAGCTGTCAGGAGGACTAGAATCTTCACCGCCGATCTGATTGAAGCGTGACTTCTCAGGAACTCTTGGATTCTGTTTCTCACGGTCTCCCGTTTTCCTTCTGGTAGGAAGGATGCTCTGCGTCTGGAATCCAACAGCAGTCTCAGGAAAATCTTGCTGTTTCCCGCCACCAGATCTGAATTCTGCAGATTGAGGATCCATCCAAGGTACCCCAATGTGGATATGGTCTTCTCCCTGTGGAACCGGAGCTCTTCCACTGTACTCGCCACCAAGAGGAAATTGTCCAGATATGGCACTTTATTGTTCCTTAAGTAGGCTACAATCTATGACACAAATTTGTTAAAGACGCGATGAGCCAAGGGTAGGCCTAATGGAAGGCACTGAAATTGAAAGCGGCATTTCAGATTCTGTATTTTTACAGCAAATCTCAATTTTTGGGACGCCGGGTGTATCGGAACCTGGCAATACGCACTTTTTAGATTCAGGGTGCACATAAATGCATCCCTGTCTATAAGGGGAACCGTAGATTTTATCGACTCCATCCTGAATCTTTTGTATTTTACCCAGAAGTTTAAGGGCTTTAGATTTATTATAGTGTGGGATTCGCCTGATGGCTTTAGGATGGTGAATAATGCTGAATAGTGTCCTTTGCCCTCTTCCGACTTGGGGACCAGAATTACAACAGCTGTGTTGGCAAGCTCTCTTATGTCTGCTACCATAAGCGAATTTTCCGTCAAGGTACGGGGAGCAATAAACCTTTCAGAGGGAGGCGCTGTAAACTCTACTGCATAACCAAGCGCAATGGTTCTCAAAACCTACTGGTCCTGGGTAATATGGCGCCAACGTCCCGCAAAGTGCCCGAGTCGCCCCCGACCAGGATGGAGTCGTTGCCTCCTTGATCTTGAACCTGACCCAAATATGGATCCCTTACTTTTCACTCCTTTGTGTAAGGTTCCTCTACTGGACTTTCCCTGGCCTGTATAATGGGACTGCCTCCGAGACGGCCCAGGTTTCTGAAAGGACTAAGTCCTTCTAAACCTAACGGAGAACCCCTTTTTTTTATCCGACGCTTTCTCTAAGATATCGTCCAAGGTCGGCCCAAACACCCTTAACCCTGAGATAGTCCATGAGCCGGGCCAGATATCGGTACCACCCGGAGTGACTAATTCTCTTTGGTGTTTTTAGGTAGATGCATGTCTGTAGTTTATGTTTTGATATGATAGCCCTTGCACATCAGTAGCTTAACCCCTTCAGGCCTATTTGTACCCAAATGCCTAGGCCATTTTTTGTAAATCTGACCTGTCACTTCATGCGGTAATAACTTTGGGACGCTATCACCTACCCACGCCATTCTGAGAATGTTTTCTCGTGACATATTGTACTTCATGGTAGTGCTAATTGTGAGTCAATAGATTTTTCCTTTCTGCATAAAAAATTACAAAATACACGAAAATTTGGGAAAAATTCGCTATTTTTGAACTTTGAAATTCTCTACTTTTTACAAAAATGCTGATACCCCCCATAACAGTTATTAGTTTACATTCTCCACATGTCTACTTCACATTGCCATCATTTTGGAAATGAAATTTTATATTTTTCGGATGTGATAAGGCTCATAGTTTTATACGCAATTTTTAAAGTTTACGACTAAATTTCCAAAACCCATTTTTCCAAGGACCAAGTCAGTTCGGACGTCACTTTATGGGTCTTGTATAACAGAACCCACCCATACATTACCCCATTTTGCAAACTACACCCCTCAAGGTGTCCAAAACGGATTTTCAAAACTTTGTTAACCCCTTAGGTGTTGCACAGGAATTCAAGCAAAATGACAGTGAAATATCAAAATTTCAATTTTTTGGCAGATATTCCATTGTAATCCAATTTTACCTGCAACCCAGCAAGGGTTAACAGCAAACCCAAACACAAAATTGGTTACCCCAATTCCGCAGTTTATAGAAACACCCCACATGTACACGTAAACTAAATTATGGGCGCGCAAGAGGGCTCAGCACAGAAGGAGAGCTAGGCGGTTTTTGGGATAATAGATTACACTGGAAGAAATCCAGTGAGCCATGTCGTATTGGAGAGACCCTGAGGTACCCCCCAGAGTGGAAACCCCCAAAAGGTTACCGCATTTTGGAAAATACACCCCCTAAGGAATGTTTTAGGGGGTATAGTAACCACTTTGACCCAACAAGCGCTCCATTGGAGTTTCATGCACTTGGTTGTGGAAATTGAAAAGTACGTTTTTTACCGAAAAATGTCGCTTTAGGCCCACATTTTTCATTTTGAAAAGGGGGACCAGGAAAAAGTACACCCCACTTTTTATTCCCCATTGTCTCCCGAACACGGCAATACCACAAGTGTTGTCTAAAACCACAGTATTGGCGCACAGCAGGCTTCGTAAGCGAAGCTGCGGCAAAATTCACTGTAAGAAATCTGTGGGGCCATGTCACATTTGGAGACACCCCGAGGTCCCGCACAGTGGAAACCCCAAAAAAGTGACCCCATTTTTGAAACTACACCCCCTAAGGAATGTTTTAGGAGGTACAGTAACCACTTTGCACCGGGAACCGGCTCCCGACCCGCGGCGATCGCCCGGCATATGATCCGGGAACGATTTGCCGTACCGCTACAGCGGCCGGCGCGAAGGGGTTAATGGTATTTTTCACCTTTTGAATAGATCCTACCTATATTTCCAAAAAATAATGATTAAAGGTCGATTTAGGGGAAATGCCAAAATGTCAATACAATGCATGTAGTATTTGTAACAAAATTTAATCCAAGTTATGTAAATACACACTGAACATGTCATGGGCTTGTCCATACTAGTGTGTGTGTGTGTGTGTGTGTGTGTGTGTGTGTGTGTAGGTGTGTAGGTGTGTGTGTGCCAAGGGTTTTAATGTTTTTCTTTGTGTTTGCAGGTGTTTACTGACATATCTAATGGCATGATGGAAGTACCAGCGAGGAAGAAATCACGGATCGACTGTATCATACACTGCTCTAATGATGACAGCGATGATCTAGCGTCCCTACAGGATTTGGACTCCTGGAAAACATTGCTTAGGGCTGCAGAGATCAGACAGCATGAATCCGTCCTGGAAGCAGCTAAGGGCCTTGAAGAACGAGAAATACAATGAAGTAGTCACTGGATTCTATCCTTGCCAAGGGTGTCAATGTCGAAACAGCAAGCGAAATCCCCAGGAGGAGGCTACCGAGGGGTACCCCCAGTGATAGCAGGGTGTATGCCAAAGTATGTATGTTCTGCGAGAAGTCAAGCATGTATCTCAAAGGAGAAAAAACAAGGGAGCCAATCGTCCAGTGTGTTGAGCTACGAGCAGATGAGACGATCCGCAGAGCAGCGATAAGAAAAGGCACACAGAGAATCCTTGGTTTACTTAGCAGAGACCTTGTTGCTTCAGTGGGGCACTACCACAAGTCGTGCTACAAACTATTCACAAAAGATGATTCCCAAGTGGCCTGTAGGTCTGGTGCAGCAGAAAATCAGGAAGAAAGCAAGGAAGTACGCTACGGAGAGGCAGAGAGAGAAGCCCTTGAGGAACTCTTCTTGTATATAAGGACTGAATTGTTCCCAAACCCAGAAGTACTGCCTATGATAAACCTCACATCTAGGCTTCAGAGATGCATGATGTCCCGTGGTATCATCAAACTGAAACCATCGACAAAGAAACATGTTCGCCGAAAACTTGAAACAGAGTTTGGTGAATCACTCCGCTTTCTCTCCGATGAGAAAGGTAAGCTTCTAGTCTATCCATGGACGACCTTGCCCGGCAAGCACACAGCATGACAAAAGATCTGCAAGAAGCAAGAGCCGATAACTCTGGAGATGTAGTAACCAAAGCAGCAATGCAGCTGAGGAATGAGATCAAGAAGCAAGATGTGAGTCAGCCATGGCCTCCCGATACAGATCAGAATGTCGTTCCTGCATTAGTCACTCAATTCCTGCAAACCCTGCTTACAGGAGATTGTGAGTGCCAAACTCCCTCTTAAAGAGCTCAACGTCTTGCCACATCCTTCGGCAGTGACTTGGTTTTTGCTGTTACCAATGGAAAGACAAAGCCACCCAAGCACGTACTGCTGTCCTTTGCAATTAAGTCTTTGACCGGCAATACAGAACTGGTTCGAACTCTGTCTTGGCCACTGTGTGTCATATTCAACGGCTGAGGAGATCGATACAGCCCTTTGTATCCAGAAGTTGGAATGTTCAACGGATGACATCCCAATGCCAGCAAATATCTACCCTGGTGTGTTCACAACCTTGGCCTGGGATAACATTGACAGACTTGAGGAGACACTAAGTGGAGCAGGTACATCTCATAGAGTCAATGACATCGCTGTTCAGTCCCATGTTGCATGCTCTGTGACAAAAGTCCTGCCAGATGTAACCAAGTCGAAGAAAAGCAGCATAATTCCGACAGAATTAATGCTACTAATATACAATGTTGGGCGGCGGGGAGGGCCACCCAGGATTGAGACTGCGAATGTTAACACTACCGAGGAGGTCCAGGACTCAAAAACCAAGAACCATATCTGGCTTCTGGCTAGAATGTCAGACCATGAGGATCAGACCATTAGCAGTTGGACTGGGTTCAACATCCAAATCCGCAGCGACATTGTAATGGCCCAGGACACTGTAAGCTACCTGCCCACTATCAATGCTCCTGCAACAGCCATGTCCACTGTGAATGAAGTCTTGGAGCAAACACATGCCATCATGCAGACCCTGAAGCTTAACAGAATTGTGTGCGTGTTTGATCAAGCACTCTATGCCAAAGCTGCCGAGGTTATCTGGAAACAGGAGAAGTTCAAGAACATTATAATTAGAATGGGTGTCTTCCACACAATCTGTAATCTCCTCTCCATCATAGGTAAGAGATTTCAGGATGCAGGCCTTAGAGATCTGTGTGTTGAATCCGGTGTCATCGCTGAAGGATCAGTGTCTGGAGTGATGGACGGCCGGAGGTACAACAGAGCAGTGAGACTACACAAGCTGGTCTATGAAGCACTTATGAGGCTTGCATGGAAAAACTTCTTTCCATGGCTAGAAGAAAACAATGCAAGGGACCTTCACCATCTGGATGAAACACTGAAGAACATCACAAACTTTCGCATCAGTGTGTCGCAGGGATCCTTCAAAAAGTTCTTGGATAATGAATCTTGCACACTTACCCTGAAGCTCTTTCAAGTTTATCTTGAGACCTTCCGAAATGAACAACTCTCAGCATTCTGGATGTCATACTTGGACATGGTCGAGACCATGCTGGCCCTGGTTCGAGCATCAAGAGAAGGCAACTGGATGCTTCACCTAGGAGCAATCCGACAGATAATACCGTGGTGTTTTGCCTATGACAAGGTCAACTATGCCCGATACCTAACCTATTACTATGCTACGATGTCTCGGCTGCCCATAGACCACCCAGAGGTCCATGAATACTTCATGAAAGGTGGCTTTTCGGTCCAGATTGGTAGCAAGAATCCTTTTGGACGGATTCCTGTGGACCAGACCATCGAAGAAACAATCAACAAAGACACCCAGACACCAGGGGGCACAAAAGGCTTCAGCCTCAAAGTTGGAGCTGTCGCCAGATTCTACCTGACATCGGAGTACCGCAGCATGTACTTGAGGCAGCTGAGGGCCCTAGTAGGCCAACAATATACTGACTTCAGTCATTCAGACCTACAGGTGTCCAGGATTAGAAGAGATGAAGCCGATGTCCGATCTTTTGTTGAACTGCTGGAGACTGGTTGGTTGAACCCCTTCAACAAAGAGCATAATGATGAACTTATCAGTTTATCAACAGCGACTGCAGCACCACCAGATGTAGCCAAAGACCTTCTAGGGGCATACAGTATAGGAGAGGATGCATATCACACATTCAAGGATGAGCGTTTGGGTACCGATACGACAACTACACTGTTTCATGACAAGATGACGAAGAACAATCTTAAAACCAGGGCTGTGGAGTCGGTAAGCCAAACCTGCGACTCCGACTCCTCAATTTCCCTTACACCGACTCCGACTCCACGACTCCGACTCCCACACATATTGCTTATATTTAAGTGAAAAATTTATTGTAGTACAGTGTGAACCTCAGACATTTAATCATTTTTATGATCCAATAATCAAGATATTTAGATAGAACAGAATATATATTGGTGTACTACCCGGTTTTCATTCTTTTTGGTACAGATATGATATGGATAGACAGATATGGATAAATGGATAGATAGAGCAGATTTCTAATCTGCTTTTGCTATTGAAAACATTATCTATGAGCTCAAAAACCTTTCAGGTGATGCAGTTTTTTAAAAAGATGATCAGCTTTTGCAGCTGAAAAACGTATCCTCAAAAAATACAGGAAAAACGCTGTGTGTGAATGTAGCCTTAGATCAGGAATATAACAGCCATTTATAGGACATTCCATAACTTTCCCAAACTCCTATGAAAAAATATTCAGCACATCCTGCATTGAATTACTGTACCCAATTTATTAGATATTTTAGGAGTCGGAGTCGGTCCATTTTATACCGACTCCAACTCCACCAAAATGAGCACCGACTCCAACTCCGACTCCACTACTCCGACTCCACAGCCCTGCTTAAAACGTTCTCTAACATCAGAATGAAGACACACAGACAAGGCCTTGGCAAGGAGGTAATTTTGAAGGCTGACAGGAACCTATTTGGCCAGATGATACTTGTAGCTGAGAACAGAAAGCTACAAATGAGTGATGTCTTGACTCATCCCCTGGGGCCATTGCCATGGGCACTTGCCAACGGTGATGGGTCTATCCGCAAGCCCAACAAGGCTGCCCTAGCAAGGGAGTTGGAGAGGAATGCTCCTCCTGCAACCATCATTGATGGGATGAGCCTGGTTCAGAAACTGAAGGGAAACGATGCAACATTTGCCCAGCTAGCAGGCACAGCAATGAGTCGCGCTATCCATGAGGGTGCTAAGAGCAAGCGCATTAATATTGTCTTTGACGTCTACAAGGAGACATCCATCAAAGATACCGAAAGAATCAACAGATATGAAGGCACAGGGATCCATTTCAAGAACATTCAACATGGGCACAACATCCAGCAGTGGAGAAAGCTACTAAGTAATTCCTCCAACAAGGAAAGTCTCAAAGTTTCTGGTAGAAGAATGGAAGGCGAAACACCACAGGGAGAAGCTTGAGGAGAAGGAGATGTATGTCACATGTGAGCAGCTCTGCTTTAAGATCACCAAAGAACAGTGGGAAGAGGCTGCTGACCTTAAGTCAAGTCAAGAAGAAGCAGACACACGCCTCCTTCTCCATGCTCTTCATGCAGCAGAATCTGGTTACAAGTCTGTCATCATCACTTCAGAGGATACTGATGTCATGGTCCTGTGTCTGGGCATGTGCCACAAAATCCCATCCCACCTGTTCCAGAAATGCGGTACACAGAACCGGACAAGATTCCTGGATATCACCACTCTCAGCAGAACATTGGGAGGCAGCGTGTGTGATTCATTGATTGGTATGCATGCATTTACAGGCTGTGACACAGTCAGTGCATTCGCTGGCCGTGGAAAGATGACGACACTCAAGCAGTTGAAGATGAACAAGACATACCAGGATGCCTTTCAGGAAGTTGGTCGTTCATGGGAAGTGTCTCCCGAACTCTTTGAGAAGTTACAGGAAATCACCTGCCACATGTACCTGCCAACTACCCAAACAACTGAGGTAAACAGGCTCCGGTATCAGCTGTTCTGTGCCAGACGTGGAGTGGTAGAGTCAAGTCAACTCCCTCCTTGCCAAGACTGCCTTTTCATGCATGCACTGCGTGCAAACTACCAGGCTGCGATCTGGAGGAGAAGTCTGCAGAGCCAGCCATTTGTTGCAAACCCAACAGACTGCGGTTGGATGATAGATAATGACGGAAAGCTTGTTGTCAAGTGGATGCGAGGGGCACCAGCACCAGAAGCTATTATCCAGCTACTGTCCTGCAAGTGTGTGCGGTCATGCGTACTTCCTCAGTGTACTTGCCTCAGCAATGGCCTGAAGTGCACGGACATGTGCAGGTTACAGACATGCCAGAACAAGGGTATTGAAGACGAGCCAGTAGAACAACAGTCAGCTTCAGAGTCTGATGTTGAAGATATTATGGAGTAACGTTATATAATTATACATACACACAATATATATTATACATACATATATATATATACACTCACTGGCCACTTTATTAGGTACACCATGCTAGTAAGGGGTTGGACCCCCTTTTGCCTTCAGAACTGCCTCAATTCTTCGTGGCAGAGATTCAACAAGGTGCTGGAAGCATTCCTCAGAGATTTTGGACCATATTGACATGATGGCATCACACAGTTGGCGCAGATTTGTTGGCTGCACATCCCTGATGCGAATCTCCCGTTCCACCACATCCCAAAGATGCTCTATTGGATTGAGATCTGGTGACTGAGGAGGCCATTTGAGTACAGTGAACTCATTGTCATGTTCAAGAAACCAATCTGAGATGATTCGAGCTTTATGACATGGCGCATTATCCTGCTGAAAGTAGCCATCAGATGTTGGGTACATTGTGGTCATAAAGGGATGGACATGGTCAGCAACAATACTCAGGTAGGCTGTGGCGTTGCAACGATGCTCAATTGGTACCAAGGGGCCCAAAGAGTGCCAAGAAAAAATTCCCCACACCATGACACCACCACCACCAGCCTGAACCGTTGATACAAGGCTGGATGGATCCATGCTTTCATGTTGTTTACGCCAAATTCTGACCCTACCATCCGAATGTCGCAGCAGAAATCGAGACTCATCAGACCAGGCAACGTTTTTCCAATCTTCTACTGTCCAATTTCGATGAGCTTGTGCAAATTGTAGCCTCAGTTTCCTGTTCTTAGCTGAGAGGAGTGGTACCCAGTGTGGTCTTCTGCTGCTGTAGCCCATCTGCCTCAAAGTTCGACGCACTGTGCGTTCAGAGATGCTCTTCTGCCTACCTTGGTTGTAACGGGTGGCAATTTGAGTCACTGTTGCCTTTCTATCAGCTCGAACCAGTATGCCCATTCTCCTCTGACCTCTGGCATCAACAAGGCATTTCCGGCCACAGAACTGCCGCTCACTGGATTTTTTTTCTTTTTCGGACCATTCTCTGTAAACCCTAGAGATGGTTGTGCGTGAAAATCCCAGTAGATCAGCAGTTTCTGAAATACTCAGACCAGCCCTTCTGGCACCAACAATCATGCCACGTTCAAAGGCACTCAAATCACCTTTCTTCCCCATACTGATGCTCGGTTTGAACTGCAGGAGATTGTCTTGACCATGTCTACATGCCTAAATGCACTGAGTTGCCGCCATGTGATTGGCTGATTAGAAATTAAGTCTTAACACACAGTTGGACAGGTGTACCTAATAAAGTGGCCAGTGAGTGTATATACACATATATACACACACACACACACACACACACACACACACACACACACACACACACACACACACACATTAGTATGGACAGGCCCATGACATGTTCAGTGTGTATTTACATAACTTGGATTAAATTTTGTTACAAATACTACATGCATTGTATTGACATTTTGGCATTTCCCCTAAATCGACCTTTAATCATTATTTTTTGGAAATATAGGTAGGATCTATTCAAAAGGTGAAAAATACCATTAACCCCTTCGCGCCGGCCGCCGTAGCGGTACGGCGAATCGTACCCGGATCATATGCCGGCCGATCGCCGCGGGTCGGGAGCCGGTTCCCGGTGCAAAGTGGTTACTGTACCTCCTAAAACATTCCTTAGGGGGTGTAGTTTCAAAAATGGGGTCACTTTTTTGGGGTTTCCACTGTGCGGGACCTCGGGGTGTCTCCAAATGTGACATGGCCCCATAGATTTCTTACAGTGAATTTTGCCGCAGCTTCGCTTACGAAGCCTGCCGTGTGCCAATACTGTGGTTTTAGACAACACTTGTGGTATTGCCGTGTTCGGGAGACAATGGGGAATAAAAAGTGGGGTGTACTTTTTCCTGGTCCCCCTTTTCAAAATGAAAAATGTGGGCCTAAAGCGACATTTTTCGGTAAAAAACGTACTTTTCAATTTCCTCAACCAAGTGCATGAAACTCCAATGGAGCGCTTGTTGGGTCAAAGTGGTTACTATACCCCCTAAAACATTCCTTAGGGGGTGTAGTTTCCAAAATGCGGTAACCTTTTGGGGGTTTCCACTCTGGGGGTACCTCAGGGTCTCTCCAATACAACATGGCCCACTGGATTTCTTCCAGTGTAATCTATTATCCCAAAAACCGCCTAGCTCTCCTTCTGTGCTGAGCCCTCTTGCGCGCCCATAATTTAGTTTACGTGTACATGTGGGGTGTTTCTATAAACTGCGGAATTGGGGTAACCAATTTTGGGTTTGGGTTTGCAGTTAACCCTTGCTGGGTTGCAGGTAAAATTGGATTACAATGGAATATCTGCCAAAAAATTGAAATTTTGATATTTCACTGTCATTTTGCTTGAATTCCTGTGCAACACCTAAGGGGTTAACAAAGTTTTGAAAATCCATTTTGGACACCTTGAGGGGTGTAGTTTGCAAAATGGGGTAATGTATGGGTGGGTTCTGTTATACAAGACCCATATAGTGACGTCCGAACAGACTTGGTCCTTGGAAAAATGGGTTTTGGAAATTTAGTCGTAAACTTTAAAAATTGCGTATAAAACTATGAGCCTTATCACATCCGAAAAATATAAAATTTCATTTCCAAAATGATGCCAATGTGAAGTAGACATGTGGAGAATGTAAACTAATAACTGTTATGGGGGGTATCAGCATTTTTGTAAAAAGTGGAGAATTTCAAAGTTCAAAAATAGCGAATTTTTCCCAAATTTTCGTGTATTTTGTAATTTTTTATGCAGAAAGGTAAAATCTATTGACTCACAATTAGCACTACCATGAAGTACAATATGTCACGAGAAAACAATCTCAGAATGGCGTGGGTAGGTGATAGCGTCCCAAAGTTATTACCGCATGAAATGACAGGTCAGATTTACAAAAAATGGCCTAGGCATTTGGGTACAAATAGGCCTGAAGGGGTTAAGCTACTGATGTGCAAGGGCTATCATATCAAAACATAAACTACAGACATGCATCTACCTAAAAACACCAAAGAGAATTAGTCACTCCGGGTGGTACCGATATCGTCAAAATTGGCTCTTGGCTCATGGACTAAGAAGGGAATGGAGCATAATTTATTTTTAGAGGCATTGTCCCCAGACCAGGTCTTTATCCAGATGGCCCTACGGACCGCGTTAGACAACAAGCTATTCCTAGCCGAGAACCTTACTGATTTGGCGAATGTATCCACCAAAAAGGCTGTGACCGACTTCATCAGTGGGAGGAAGGCTATGATATCTTTCCTAGGAGTTTTAACTATTCAAGTGCTCCTCCAGTTGCCCCATTCATAGAAATGTAGACCTGGCAATTGAAGTAGCAGCCACCTTGGTCTTGATCAATGATGCGGACGTTTCCCAAACCCGCTTCAGGATATTATCCGCCTTTATGTCCATAGGGTCCTTCAGACTTGATGAGTCTTCAAAGGGTATAGACGCCTTCCTAGCTACTTTAGCCACCGATACATCTATCTTGGGAACCTCCTCCCAGATGTAAGTTTCCTCAGGATCAAAAAGTTAACGATTTTTAAAGTCTTGTTGTACCACCAAGCGTTTCTCCGCATCCACCTATTCCTCCATAGCCCGGATATGGTTATTCACCGGAAACACCTGTTTGTGTGCTCTGAAACCCCCAAACCTCTCATACTGTATGGACTGCTGTTTTGGGACCTCCTCCGCCTGCATCATATTTCTGACTGCCTGGACTAGGTCGTTGGTATCCTCAGAGGCAAATAAATATCTTCTGTCCCGTTCTGGATTTTCCATCACTACTTCACCCTCTTCTTCCTGGTCTGAACCCGGAAACTGGGACTCCTCGTCCGAGCTTTGCTCTATCTCCCATAGAGGTGTCTTAGCTGTTGGACATGGATTGGGAGGTTATGGCAGGGCTATGCTAGATATAGAGGCCTGGACCTCCTCACGAATTAGGGACCTCATATCAGACAGCAGGGACAGCTGTTCTTCCCTCACAAGTTTGGTGGTGCAGCCCTTGTACAGCGTACTGCCATATGTCTCCGGCAATTTTATATTGCATATAGGACATTGCCTGGACTTTGCAGAAGCCTTGCCAGACCTCTTAGGCGTAGTGAGAGACATCGCTGGAGTTCCCTTATCCTATTTATTATAGCGAGAAGGGATAATCAGGCTGCTGCAAAGGAAGGTGGGACTGTGTAAATCACATTTACAACGCCGTCCTGGTCTCCTCTGCCCGCATCCTCCATAGTGAACTCGTGCATGCCGAGTGCCTCACGAGACACAGGCAATGGTTTTATTACCTGTCTCCACATCACTTCCGCGTTACACCCTGGAACGCTTGCAGATCTCGGAACCCGATGCCTTTCTGACGTCACCGAAAGTGCGACAGACCTGCACACACCGCGTCTTCCAGAAGATGCAGCACCCTGACGGCCGGAGCCGAGAGACCCCCATCGGGAGGAAGTGGCTCAACCCAGGAGCTCTGCTCGACTGTCTCTGTGGCTGAGGGACTACCCACTGGAGAGTGTCAGCCTCAGGCCTCTTGACAGGAGGAAGGATTAGCTGTGCCGCACGATCCCCCTGAGCCCATCCGGTAAGCTCCTGCTTGCTCTCTCGTGCATCCTTCCATGCAGGGACAGGAAAAACACTGAGGGAGGTGGGGAGGGGCCTTTTAACCTCTCATGTGCTTCCTGGCCCTGTAAGGAGGAGGAGGACGATTTCCATGGTGCTGTCAGGAGGGATGTCCCAGAAAAATGTTCTAAATTCCAAGACCCATCATAAATCATTATCTCTAATGCCCCTGGGGGGCTCATGAGGCCAACGCAGAGTGGCACCCCATGTACTGAAGACCTTGCCCTTCTATATACAGTAAGTGCCCAACAGAATTCTGCAGTCCTGGCCTTTATGATGCTTACAGTCTTTGGATTGGAGATTGTAGCAGGATGCAACAGTTCTTTGATTGATTTCCATGTCACGTGGTTGAGGATTCGGACCTAGTAAAGAAAAACAAATGTATAACACTAGGCAAACGTAAAAAAGTGTTACGTAGAGGCTTGTGATTTCATTTTACATACCTTTTCATCATAGCTGCCAACAGCCAGAAACTGGCTACTGGGACTCCATGTAACTGACTTGATGCCCAGCGACCATTCGTAGGCAGAGTAACTGGACAGCAAGCGACCGTCCAGCGAGTAGAGCAGCACCTTGTACTGACGTAGAAGAGACAAAAGTCACTATGAGACATACATCCCAATCTACAGGAACAACATTTTTTTTTCTTTCGGTCAGAAGATTGTGGACTGGACAGAAACTCAGGGGGGAAAAAAAAAAAAAAAAAAAATCATCCTACCTCCAGGCAAGTGTCCCATACAGCCAGCACACAGCCATTTGGAGCCCAGTCTATGCCAGTCACATCCTGGGTGTCAGTTTCAAAATGCTGCAATGAAACAAGGGCAAAGATAAGAGATATATAACCCATTCACTTCATCAAATAAAACTGCCCCCTACTTACAAGAATATAGCCACAATTATACTGTCCCCTATGTACAAGAATATACCTACTATAATACTGCTCCTATATACAAGAATATAACTACTATAACACTGTCCCCTATGTACAAGAATATAACTACTATAATACTGCTCCTATGTAGAACAATATAACTACTATAATACTGCTCCTATATACAAGAATATAACTATTATAATGCTGCCCCCTATGTACAAGACTATAACTGCTATAAAACTGCCCCTATATACAAGAATATAACTACTATAATACTGTCTCCTATGTACGAATATAACTACTAAAATACTGTCTCCTATGTACAAGAATATAACTACTATAATACTGTCCCCTATGTACAAGAATATAACTACTATAATACTGTCCCTATATACAAGAATATAACTACTATAATACTGCTCCTATGTACAAGTATATAACTACTATAATACTGCCCCTATATACAAGAATATAACTACTATAATACTGCCCCTATATACAAGAATATAACTACTATAATACTGTCTCCTATGTACAAGAATATAACTACTAAAATACTGCTCCTATATACAAGAATATAACTACTAAAATACTGTCCCCTATGTACAAGAATATAACTACTATAATACTGTCCCCTATGTACAAGAATATAACTACTATAATACTGCCCCTATATACAAGAATATAACTACTATAATACTGTCCCCTATGTACAAGAATATAACTACTATAATACTGCCCCTATATACAAGAATATAACTACTATAATACTGCCCCTATGTACAAGAATATAACTACTATAATACTGCCCCTATGTACAAGAATATAACTACTATAATACTGCCCCTATGTACAAGAATATAACTACTATAATACTGCCCCTATATACAAGAATATAACTTACTATAATACTGCTCCTATGTACAAGAATATAACTACTATAATACTGCCCCTATATACAAGAATATAACTACTATAATACTGTCTCCTATGTACAAGAATATAACTACTATAATACTGCCTCCTATGTACAAGAATATAACTACTATAATACTGCTCCTATGTACAAGAATATAACTACTATAATACTGCTCCTATATACAAGAATATAACTACTATAATACTGCTCCCTATGTACAAGAATATAACTACTATAATACTGCTCCTATATACAAGAATATAACTACTATAATACTGCTCCTATATACAAGAATATAACTACTATAATACTGCTCCTATATATAAGAATATAACTACTATAATACTGCCCCTATATACAAGAATATAACTACTATAATACTGCTCCTATATATAAGAATATATCTACTATAATACTGCTCCTATATACAAGAATATAACTACTATAAAACTTCTCCTATGTACAAGAATATAACTACTATAATACTGCTCCTATATACAAGAATATAACTACTATAATACTGCCCTAATGTACAAGAATATAACTACTATAATACTGCCCCCTATGTACAAGAAAATAACTATCTTTGTCCACGGTTGTGCTATAGTTTTACATCAGAAGTACTGGACTGTGCACTCTAATATGCTATATTATACACAAATCTCCATGTGTCAGCCTTCATTTTATGCTCCTGTCTGTGTCGGTCATGCCAGGACTGCGTCTACTTCACTGTGAAATTAAACCCTGAAGTTGTCCGTGTCCAAAGAGCAAACACATCGTTCTAAATACATGTTGTGACAGCTGGTGAAGATGTGTGCACTGAGACCCCAACATGTGGAATGTGGCACTCCCATCAGATGCACTAATACGGCCGTAGACCTCATAAAAGCCACGAGTGAGCGTCCAGTGCCATCTGCTGACCACAGCAGAGATCACGGGCCGGCACCGGGCCGCTTTATGGTCAATGACGGAGGCATGCAATGCTGTAATGCTGATCAGAATTTATTTCCCCACTACTTGCATAGCTCCAACATATTCCCAAGCGCAGTACACAAATGTGGCCCTTTCCATACTGTATTGCATCCCACGCCTTTATTTATTTATTTTTTGCTCCAGGGGATTTCAGCCCCACAGCATCTTTGCTGTGATTTCGGAAAGACTGTGGCAGGAAAAAAAAAAAAAAAAAAAACCCCTTGCAGATACAAAGTGTGAATACACTCTGAATAAAGGCCAGAAAAAAAACTGGCTGGCCCTATTGATCATGCACTTAATGGCCTGCAGGTGTCACTGTCATCATAAACGAGAGAAAAATATTAAAAATCGGTATGATAAAACAGAAGAAGCGATGCCATCAATGGATTATATAAGAAGTCACTATAATGGGTTCATGTCAGCAACCTAAAGCTGTCCTACCATTACATAGCAGCAGGGGGCGCTCATGTGGCCACGGACGCTTCATCCCTAATTAATGTAATGGCTTTACATAATGGCCGGCTACAATGAATGTGCGCGGGCGGGTGGAAATAATGCGGCTATGTTTAGGCACCTTGCTGACTGCCAGGGAAGAATCCAGGAAAGTCCCCTGAAAGCAGCATAGTAAATTCTACAAACTAAGTACTAAAGATACGTAGGTATTAAATGAACAGGCGAGCGCGCAGCATGTGGACGCAGGCATTTCTCACCCTTAGAAGGCGCCAGTCATTGCACACAAATATGCTAATGTAATCTTTGCAGTCCCGTCTCTCCGCCAGTGCCATGTGCCGCCCATCGCTGGTGAAGGCTATCCCTGCAGGAAGAGATTGGGGTCAGCATTCACCTCTATGTTCTACCAACAGTGATAAAGTTAGTACATCCCACATATGCAAAGCTGCCAAAAAAAAAAAAAAAAGAATATGAAAGTGATCCATCATGGAGAGCTTACACTTGCTTCACGTATACGGATGAAGATATTATGCTAGAAGAGGACGATCTTTACGTAATATTATTTCCCCAAGTCTTACCGGTGACTCTTCATGGTTATCCTCTAGGGCAGGGGTGGGGAACCTCAGACCCTCGGGTTGTTTCTGGCCAATGATGACCTTTTCTCCGGCCCCTGGGCAGATTCCTGGCTCGAGCAGGCAGCGGTATTTTGTATTAGTTTCTTCTTTCTCTGAGAGCACACAGTGTTCACTACTGAGATCTGAGGCACGTGCAATGAAAAATTACATCCTGACACCAGTGCCAACCTCAAGATGTACTTTGTGGGCGGAGTTAGCACACAATCTGTACGGCCCCCGAGGAATGGTATAAATATCCAAATGGTCCTTGGCAGAAGGAAAAAAAAAAAAAAAGTTCTCCCACCCCTGCTGTAGGGTGTTTTTCAGATGTGCAGGCAGTCGTTCCAATGTTTGCAGGTATGCTGTCAATAGATCAGTTTTCCATTTCACTTGGTGCTAGTCACACAATAAAATCTTTTATCATCTGTGACTCGCACCATGCGATATATTGTATAGAATGCGATATTTGCCAACAGAGATGTATAGGATGCACAATCCGCAAACGCAAAAAAAATCTCATCGCTGAGCAAATCGCCAACCGGAACAGCACGTACTCCAGTGCAGTGCTTTGTTAATGATCACAACTCAGACCTTTCTAGTTTTATCTTTTATGGAATAGAGAAGGTGCTATTCCCAAAATTGAGGAAGAAGATGGCAAAAATTACTTCTGTTACGCAAAGCTTATTTCATCTTAAAGTTGGATACTAAGGTTCCCCAGGGTGTGAATCTCAAAAACCATCTTTTATATGTAAGTGAATATCAAAACAGAGTAAGGATTGGTGACGACCTCTGGTTCCTTCCAGGTGTTTATTACTATAGAATATCTGCTCCTTGCAATTTGATTGGCTGCTACATGTCTACGTGTGATTGGCGTCCATTTCAATTTTACCGATGCATCCACTCTTTTTAATATTTCTCAATAAAGAAATTGGTTTCACTACCGGATGGTTGTGCTGAAGATCATCCTATAGTTGTCTACTTCAACACTTATTTTGTTTGTTTTTTTTAGGCATTTTTATTTTTTTGCAACAAATTGATCATAGCTTTTGTGCCATTATTACACCACTTTTTCAGATTTACTGCACCAAAGTGGGTATGGGAATTATCCAAATGTTTTTGGCTACGTTTTGAGATGTCACAAAATCTTTCCGCAATGGTATAGTAGCTATAGCACCTTTGTAGAGTAAATTCTAAAGAATTGGTTGGGCTGCCCATTCATGTCCCTTTCCAGCCAAACTTCTTAAAAAGTTGGCATAGTTGCCAGGAACTAGGAACGAAAAGGAGCAAAAAATTCAAAAAACTGCTTAATTTTTTTTTCTGTATTAGCTCCTCACCATTTTTATTCAAATTCCAGTCTGTATTCACATTTAAAAAAAACAAACAAATCAACTGTGTACGGTTCATCAGAGGGTATCGGCTCTCTCCCTGGTGGATGCAAATGGTGCCCGAGTAAATCATAGAACCAGAGGACCCGTTACAGAGAACTTACCTTTCTGACACGCCTTCGGATACTTTATGTATGACACGGACTTTGCACTAAGTGACCATAAAGTTATTCGGAGCTGTGAGAAGAAAATGAAATTTCATATAAATATTCAATGAGATACATCACAAGCCACACGCGTTATGGTCCTCATGGCTGGACCAACGTTGGGACAGGTTATAAATAAGGCAAAATGCAAATATCCTTAACTAAAAATCTACTGAGTCTGCAGCATCTATGCAAACCTCTGTCTCTATGGTAACAGACTACAAATACACCGTGTGTAGTCGGATTCTGCAGTCACACTGCCATACAACTACCCTGTACCACTTAGCAACCCAACACATTTCTATTAGTCAGTATTATTGGACATATTAAATGACTGAAGGATCGGCTAGTTATATGACACCTGGAATATCAAAGATATATAATTTACTTTTTTGGGGGTCAAATTACTAAGACCCCCACTGATCACTAGAATGATCACACTGGTTAGTTCTCGGCAGATCAGACATTGATGGAATATCCTGATGATATCCCACCTGAGACGTCTTCGTCTCGACGTGTTTTAGGAAACGTGGTGAAACAACAATTTTAAGACTCCTTTCCTTATATTGCGCTTGCTTTGACACTCTGCTTGTCCTCCTGGAAATTCATGGCAACTAGGTAGACATTCCTCTTGGCAGAGGGAGGTAAATCTGCACATTTAACCTTTTTTAATACTTTCAGGATCGCGTGAGAGTTTTCAAGGTCAACCCTCAAATTGTTAACACCCAGCTGTCAGATTATTCCTATATATTACAGAAGGAATAACAGAGGAGCGGCACAATGCAGCGCATTAAGACAATATGTTCTGGCTCTGTTAGATCATGGGGATGTAAAGCCAACCGGTCAGAAGAACAGAAGGGTCATATGCAATCGTGATATTGCAAAATTTAAAAATTAAAAAAAAAAAAAATTAAAAATTACAGGATTGATCAAGGAAGTTTGGAGCTTCCATGTATGAAGGTTATGTAGAACAACGGCACAGGGAATTTACACAGGGACCTATTCTCAGCTATTTGGGAACTGATGTAAGAGCCCACACTCAGCGCCCACTCTGCGCCCAGTCTGTGTGACCTCCAGCAGCTGCATAGCTCACATGCCGAGATTTAAAACAGACATATCCACCATCGTTTCCTGGCTTATGCTTGATTAATAGGGCCCCAACCCTACGAAAGAGAACGAAGGGAAATGCCAACAGGACTAAGACTAGGATGCACTGAAGGAATGTTAACCTTCGTCAAAAAGACAAATAAAAGAACAAAATAAAGAGAAAATATAATAAAACATAGAAAACAAGTGAAATACCCTTCATTTGGTATGCAATTAAAGAAAAAAAAAAAGAAAAAAAGCTTTGTTCAAAATAAAGCACAAGACTAGGCAGAGAAACACAATTATGAATTTTCTCTTATCTTATAATATGATGTTTATCAAGTGCACTGTGTCAGATAACAGGAATTTTACTGCGTATTATCAAATTTGATTTAGTCTCCCCATTAGTGCAGTTATCGTGACATGTAAATCTAAATACAATCAATCAATATTTGGGATGACCAAAACAGCCTCATTTCTCCTAGATACATTTGTACTTGCACACAGTTTTTGAAGGAACTTGGTAGGGAGGTTGCTCCAAACATCTTGGAGAACTGACCACAGATCTTCTGTGGATGTCACGTGTGCAAATCCTTCTGTGTCTTCATGTAATCCCAGACAGACTGGATGATGATGAGATCATGGCTCTGTGGGGCTATATTTCATGACTTCCAGTACTCCCTGTAACTATAAGTTCTCAGAGAAACATGCTTTTTTCTCCGCTTATTGACTACTTTTTATCCCCCGCCTCCTGAACTTATCCAAGATCAGTGGTGGAAAACCTATGGCACGCATGCTAGGAGGCAGTACTCCGAACCCTCTCTGTGGTCACAAAGGTCATCAGTCCAGCATCCAGGGGGGTAACAAGGGTGTGACCCATGCAGGAGGGTGGCCCGCTGCTGCCAATGTCACCTGGATGTGTGTCCATTATGCGCAGCCCGTGTTGCCACGCCAAAGTCAGCTGCTGGCTTCTGCGCCGGTTATAGAGGGCTACCGAACTACTAATATCCCACATCATCCTGTCAGCCTGGAGTCAGAACAGAGCGCTGAGTGGAACGGTCCTAACTTCCATACTGGGGATCCCTTTAAGAGAGGCCTGGCATCAGAACCAGAGCGCTGAGTGGATTTGCCCTGACTTCCATACAATGATCCCTTTAAGAGGGAAGATGTGCCTACGGGATGGAGGATGTGTGATGGGTATAGGGGCACGGGAGGGGGGATTCGTCATGTGCTCTCTGCTCCTTTCAGGGTGGCAGACAATGGCTGGGAGCTTATGTTCTTATATCACACTGACTCATTAAGAGACGCATATATTAATGTTCTTAGACTACAATCCCTGTTTGCTGTCATCTAGTGCAACATACCATTTAATGGTATACAACAGTGCCTACTGAATGTTTGCTAAATTCATTTGTTACATTGAACTCAATACTTACTGCTGTATTGCCATGTTGGGGCAAGTAGAGATTTTAACAGGTGTAAGGTGCTACTAGCATATGGATGCAGCCAGGCCCTGTGCCTTTGATTGTCTAACATCCCCTGGTGTGCTAGGCAATTGGTAATTTATTCCAAATCAGTTCTCACAATCCCTCTCACCTGATCCTTTACTCAGTCCTATATATTCAGATGCCTCCTAGGGGGGCACGTTTGTGGGTCAGGCACATGTCTCCCTGCAGCAAAAGTATTGTGAAGATGCAGTTATTACTACGGCAGTTAGTCTCGGCAGGAGTCAGGACCCCACACTATGTACCCTGTCTCTTTTGGGTATGTCTGCCGAGTAAGCCCTTCTTATTACTTGGACTTAGCTTTTCTTTTAACCCATCTTATTTCTTCACCATGTCTACATATGCCCTCACAGTGTTTGCTCCTTTAATCCTCACTCTCCTTCGCTATCCCCAAACCCCAGCACCCTCTAACCAAATAATCATCTCCCCTTCCCTCCCCACCTGACCTCCTCTGCTGAACTGTTCCTCAACCTCAAATGTCTGAATGAAGCATAAAACAAGCTGCCCACTCTCCTTCTCCCATCTGCTCTCCCTTTCTCTGCTTCTCCTCACTGCTGGCGACATATCTCCAAATCCTGGACCCCCACAGCTCATACCCCCCATTACTACCCCTTCCTACCACTCCCCATCTAATAAGAACTATCGCAATCTTTCCAACTTAAAACCTGTGCCATTGACACCCAACCCTCTGCTCCCTCTCTCGGGAGCACTTTGGAATGCCCGCTCCATCTGCAATAAGCTCCATGTGATTCACGACCTCTTTCTCTCTCGCAATCTTGCCTTTCTCGGCCTCATAGAAACATGGCTGACACCCTCTGACACCGCCTCCCCTGCTGCGCTGTGTTACGGCGGCCTCCACTTCACCCACACTCCTCGCCCTGGCAATAGACATGGTGGAGGAGTGGGTCTTCTCCTTTCTTCCAACTGCACCTTCAACCCAATCCCACCTCTTCCCTCCCTAATCCTCCCCTCTTTTGAAGTCCACTCTGTCCGCATCTACTCTCCCTCCGACCTCCAAGTGGCCTTCGTATACCAACCTCCAGGCCCAACCACTGCCTTTCATTGACCAATTCTCTACCTGGCTTCTTTATTTTCTTTCAACTGACACCTCCACTATCATGGGTGACTTCAACATCCCTACTGATACCCTTCAGTCAGCAGCCTCCAAACTCCTGTCCCTTACTTCATCCTTTGGACTTACTCAGTGGTCCTCCTCAGCCACCCACACAGACGGACACACATTAGACCTGGTCTTCACCCGTCTCTGCTCTCTGACTTCACCACCTCCCTTCTTCCTCCATCTGACCAAAATCTACTCTCTTTCTCATCCCTGTCTTCCTCACCTGGCACCCATGTCCTGCAACACGCGCACCACCGCAGAAACCTTGCACACCTAGACACCCACGCGCTCTCTGACTCTATTCTACCACTGGCATCCATATCCTCACTCCATGACACAGATGGTGCCACTGCTTTCTACAATGCCACTCTCGCAGCAGCTATTGACGCAGTTGCCCCTCTCATTCATGGCAGAATGCGACGTATCAACAGACAACCCTGGCACAATAACACCACTAAAAAGTTCCAGCAAGTGTCCAGGACTGCAGAGCGGCGCTGGGAGAAAACAAATTCGCAAGAGGACTTCACCACATTCAAACAGGCAACACTCTATTTCAAATCTGCCCTCACCTCTGCTAAACAGGCCTACTTCACCACCCTCGTATCTTCCCTATCTTACAACCCCAAACAGTTATTCAAAACTCTTAACTCCCTCCTCCGCCCACCACTGCCTCCTCCAGCCTCCCGCATCTCTGCCGAGGACTTTGCCACACACTTCAAAAATAAGATTGACCAAACAAGGCAAGTCTTCATCGCTCAACCACCACAACCCCTTTGTATACCAGACCAATGCCCAAACCCCATAACCTCACTCTCCAACATCACTGAAGGGGAGTTTAATCGTCTCTTATCCAAATTGCACCTCACAACCTGTGCACTCGACCCCATCCCACCTCCTCTCCAACCTCACCACCACACTTATCCCATCCCTAACGCACCTCTTCAACCTATCACTAACGTCCGGTACCTTCCCTTCTGCTTTCAAACATGCCACAATCACGCCTATCCTTAAAAAGTCAACCCTCGATCCAACCGCTATGTCCAGCTATCACCCAATATTCGCTTCCCAACTCCTGGAACAGCATGTCCACGCTGAACTTGGAAATGGACAATACTCTATACTCCTGCTTCTAGACCTGTCCTCTGCATTCGACACAGTTGACCACTGCCTCCTACTACAGATCCTCTCCTCCTTCAGCATCAAAGACCTCGCCCTATCCTGGATCTCCTCATACCTTTCCAACCGCACATTCAGCGTCTCCCACTCCCACACCACCTTCTCATCCCACCCTCTCTCTGTTGGAGTCCCCCAAGGCTCTGTTTTAGGACCCCCTACTCTTCTCAATCTATACACTTGGTCTGGGGCAACTCAAAGTCCCACGGATTCCAGTACCACCTTTATGCTGATGACACTCAGATCTAACTCTCTGGCCCAGACATCACCTCTCTGCTGTCCAGAATCCCAGAGTGTATCAGCCATATCCTCCTCCTCCTCTCGCTTCCTCAAGCTCAATGTGGACAAATCTGAACTAATCATCTTTCCTCCATCTCACAGATCTTCCTTACCCGACCTATCACAATTAATGACATCACACTTTCCCTAGTACCGGAAGTCCGCTGCCTCGGAGTAACCTTTGACTCTGCCCTGTCCTTCAAACCGCACATCCAAGCTTTTTCTACCTCCTGTCGCCTCAAGCTCAAAAATATCTCCAGAATCCGTCCTTTCCTCAACCCTCAATCTACTAAAATGCTTGTGCATGCCCTCATCATCTCCCGCCTCGACTACTGCAACATCCTTTTCTGTGGTCTCCCTGCTAACACCCTCGCACCTCTCCAGTCCATCCGTAACTCTGCACTGGCTCCCATTCCCTCAGCATATCCAGTTCAAATTACTAATACTTACCTACAAGGCCATCTATAGCCTGTCTCCCCCATATGTCTCTGAACGAATCTCCTGATACCTTCCCTCACGTAATCTCCGGTCCTCCCAAGACCTCCTTCTCTCCTCCACACTTATTCGCGCCTCACCCAACCGCCTCCAAGACTTCTCCTGAACTGCCCCTATTCTCTGGAATTCTTTGCCCCAACAAGTCCGACTATCAACCACATTTGGATCCTTCAGACGGAACCTGAAAACCTACCTCTTCAAGAAAGCCTACAGCCTGCAATGATCCCGCTACCTCCTTCTCTCTCACCACTACCGGTGATATCACCTCAACCAACACTGGAACTTCTGCAACCCACCAACCTACTGTCTCCTTCCCCGCCATCCTGTAGCATGTAAGCTCGAAAGGGCAGGGTCCTCTCCCCTCTGTATCAGTCTGTCATTGTAAGTTTGTTTACTGTGATACCTGTAATTTGTATGTAACCCCTTCTCATGTACAGCACCATGGAATCAATGGTGCTATATAAATAATAGTAATATTTGCACATATGCACGAGCACTTTTTTGGCACTTTAATTGTTTTAAATGACTGATTAAAAGTTAAGTTTTAATAATCAAATCTATACCAATTTGCTACAAATGAGCTTATATTCCCAGGGATGCTAGATTTCTCCAACAATTGTCAGTGTCTGCTGAGGTGTTGTCAAGTGGGAAAACTGTTGGTCATAGCAACCAATCACAGCTCAGCTTCTTTTGAACAGCTCTGGTGAAATGAAAGATGCTTCGTGATTGGTTGGTGATTCACACACACACTTTCATTTTTACATATAGAGATACCGGGGGGGTGGGGGGGGTGTGTGTGTATATATATATATATATATATATATATATATATATATATATATATATATATACACACACACACACACACACACACATACACAGCTTATATATATTTATTATTACTACTATCACATGCAGTAAATGATGTTTATTTTATTGGGGACTGAGATGCAGCATTGGTGAATAGTCACTACCACAGTGTTCGGAGTTGGGCTCCTCCTGCTCTACACACTCTGTACATCTGATCGTAGTAGGAGCTGCAAACAGCTGATCATGGCGGTGGTGGGTGTCAGGCCCCCATTGATCTGATATTGAAGACCTATCTTTGGAGAGGTCATCGATAGTTGAGTCTTGGACAATCTCTTATACTTCTACTAGAATCATAGAATGTTAGAGTTGGAAGGGACCTCCACGGTCATCGTATCCAACCCCCTTCTCGTCATGTTCATGTCTTTATGTCACCTTCTATGAAAAAGATGGTTGATTAACAATAGAAAGCCAAAATGGTCAGCCTAGTCTTTTTTATTTTACCTTTTTTTAATATTTATTTATACAATAATGTAAAAAATACACCTCTGCATGACCTCTGCTCATGAGGCAAACAGTAAAAACTCAGACGGCTATTGGGAAAAAAAAAAAAAAAAATTCACTTAGTCCCATGAAATTCCAGGTACCCAGATATTATAACCATTGTCTCCCTGGGAGACTTTCAGCTGCTGTTTTGAAGGAAAAACTGTAAAGAAAGCTAATGTGTTTCTAAAATAAGAATGTCAAACAGCTGAGAAATATAAAAGTATTGAGACGGTAATGTGATGAACTGCCCCTGCCGTTGGTGCAATGCGACGTGGCTTTGACAGTCGGTGGCAGGTGTGAGCGACGGGTGATTTTCACCGTACAAGAATCACTTCTCCAGAACCTGCCTTCTCAAGTGACTGTCAGATTGTGTCCCAGACTTGACTGGGTCACACAGGCCCTTTACATAGCTGCGTCTGTCAGCACGGGATTTCGACGGATTATATTCCTGCACATTCCTCGACACAAAGCATCTCAGTCAATGCAAGTCGTTGGCAATTACAATGGATTTTTATTCCTTGCCCGGTGCCAGTGGGTACGAGTGATGTTTCGCACAGCGGGTTAATTACCGGCTTCTATGGGGGATGGAAAACATCCAACTTAATTTCATGCCTAAATCAATGGCTGTCATTAATACATTAACAGTCATCAGGGCCTTCGGGGGGGGCATCGCAATTCAGACATCAGCGCCCGCTATCCGATCAATTTGCTGCATGACATGCGCGAGCTATCACTTGGTAATTCGGACACCAAGTAATGGTGGATGGGTAAATGAAAAGATTATTATTCCCCAACTTTGAAACTTTGCCCCAACGACAATGCTCCATTCATTCTTCTTGGGACTGCTAATCAAGTACAGAGTCTTGTCTGTTTATGTCAGTCCCATAGAAAATACAGTGGCTTACAACAAAAGTATTCACCCCCCCCCCCCCCAAATATGGTGTTGTGCTACTTCACAACCTGTAATTTCACTTTTGCTTTTGAGGGTTTGTATCAGTTCATGTAAAGAACATGCCTACAACTGTGAACAATAGGTTGTATTTTAATTGTGAAGTAAACAACAAATAGGACAAAACTACTGGAAACGTCAGTATGCATAACTACTCAACCCCCTAAAGTCAGTACTTTGTAGAGCCTCCTTTTGTGACAATTACAGCTGCAAGTCGCTATGGATAAGTCTCTGAGTTTTTGCCACTGGGTTTTTTGCCCATTCCTCAAGGCAAAATTGCTCTAGCTCCTTCAAGGTAGATGGTTTCCTCTGGTGAACAGCAATCTTCAAGTCTGACCATAGATTCTCAATTGGATTAAGGTCTGGGCGCTGACAAGGCCACTACAAAACATTTACACTTTTCATTTTAAACCACTCGAGTGTTGCTGTAGCCGTATGATTTGGGTCACCGTCAGTGCCTTTAATGGCCTTCAGCTCAGTCTCGAGCCCTGGCAACTTGATGGATGAATGCTCTGTAGTAAGATTGATAATGTACAAACCTAGATAGGTCCTCCTGGTCTGCTCTGATAGTATCAAGTCATCGAGTTTGCTGGTCTTCCTTGTTCCTTCCATACAATGTTGTCTTTCTCCAGTGATTGGTCTCTTCATATGATGTGTCCAAACTAGGTAAGCCATAAGCAAATTCATTAAGCCTTGCAATTTATACAGATTAGTACAGGGAGAGATTAAAGAACCCAACCCTGAAAAGAATCTGTAGAAGCACCCAGTTCGTCTACAAGCAGAGATTTCACATACTGAGCTCCAGAAGAAACAAATTAATATCTCTGCAATGGAGCAACATAGCACAAAACGGAAAAGAACAGAAGAATCAGAGGTGCTCAAGGATTTTTACAAGGTATTTAACTCTTTTTTGAGCAAGTGACAGATCCTCTTTAATTAGCAATGGCCGAAGAACACAGGAGGGAGAAATAAATGAATGCTTTAGTCCATAGAATGTGTCAGGTATTAAAGGATGAGTTGCAAAACCCAGACACAGCCCATGTTTCTGCATGTAAAAAAAAAATAACAAAAAAACACCTTTTTCTAACCTCAAGCAACCCTTTTAGTGCTCACTCACATGAGCCAGAGTGTATAACTAGAATGAGTGCTGTCCGAGGGTTTCGCCGATTGAACTCGGACCAATGTTACACTGTGGGGAAGTGCAGATCTGGGGAGAGGTTTCTGCACAATGAATCAATCTGTGGAAAAAAAAAAAAAATCACAGCATGCTGCAATTGGCTCCGCAAGTCAGAGCACTCGCTCCTATGAGGGTCTATGGGTGCATGTAACACATCAGACTGCACTCCGGATTACACTCATGTGCAGTCCGTTTTACACAGACAATGGAGAAGATGGGGAAATAAAGTTATCAGTTTTCTCCTGTCATAGAATTCTGTCTTGCGAGACAATCGGTTCACAGTAAGATGACACTTGGCTCAAACGCGAATCAGAGTTTGAACCGAGTGTCATTTACATAATTGATCGGATTCTCTAAGATGACACAATCAGTATTAAAGGGAACACACAGGTTCTTAGGCCACAAACTAATGTCACCCATGTTAAAGGGCTGCAGCATTCACTTCTAAGATTTCTCAGCACAGCAACTTTGTGAAGGCCTAGAATCGTTGATGTGAAGGGAAAGACAGAAGGAACTAGCGCTAGACCAATAACTAAACATTGTGGAGGCTCCCAAAGATTGGACGACCACTATTTATAACGTGAGGGTATATCCCAACTATTTGCCAATACTCCTTCTGTTGACAAAAACCCTTCAAATCCAAAACATCAAAACTAAGGATGAGAAACTAATTTGCCACTTTTCGCCTATTCACAGATAACTCATTCTATAGAATACTATGTACAAATTAATTTCCCTATTCTTCTATTAAATATGCCAAAAGTAAATCTCAAGCTTGGCAAAATGTAAAAAAAAACAAAAAAAAAACCACAATATATACCAGTTACTGATGAATTCCAAACTGATTTCCTTAAATGAAATTGAGGAAAAAAGTTTAACCCCTTAGGCTATGTGGGCATGTTGCGGATCCGCAGCGGGTTTTTTTGCACGGAACTGCACCAAATCCGCAAAGGGTTGCTTAAGCGATGTTAATCAATGGTAATCCAGAATTGGTGTGCACATGCTGCAGAAAATTCCATCCCGATTCTCAGAGTTTTATTTTCCGCAGCATGTCAATTCCTTTTGCGGATCTGCAGCATTTCTGAACCCATTGACTTACAATGAGTCAGTCAAATCCGCAACCAAACCGCTGGTGTAAAAAGGTCTGCGGATTTGCATGCCAAAAATGCTGCAGAAAGGAAGGAGGAAGAGTGTGTGGGCGGAGAATATGTGCATGTCTGTCTGCGGGTGTCACTATGTCTGCTGTCACATATAACAGTGACAGCATAAGCCGATGATGGGACAGTAGTCCCATCAACCAGTGACTATGTTCAATTGTAAACAAAAAAAAAAAAAACACATTCAATCTCAAAACACCCAATCCCTGACGTCCTCAATCTCCTGCAACAAAAATAAAATAAACCAACATATACTTACCTTTCCAAAGTAGTCCATTTAATAACGAGTGTCCCACGACGATCTCACGTGTAGAACAGTCACATCGGGAGATGTGACTGCTCTACCCGGCTTCCGGTGATACACTGACAGGAGATGATCCGCAATGACAGGAGGTGCACTGCCGTGAGATTTCACTGGAGTACATCAGCTGATCAGCTCTGGTTCTCACTTGCGGCACCGCTGCGTGAGAAATTCTCTTGCAGTGGTGCCGTGAGAGCACGAACTCCGGTGAACTCTCAGTGATACACTGCAGGAGCGATTAGCACCTGTCAGTTTATCACCGGAGGCCAGGCAGAGCAGTCACATCTCCCGATGTGACTGTTATACACATGAGATCGTCATGGGACACTCTGTAAATGAACTACTATGGACAGGGAGTATTTATGTTGGTTTATTATTTTATTGTTGTTGCTGGAGATTGAGGAAGTTGGGGATTAGGCGATGCAGTTAGTATGGTAAATTAAGATTCAATAAAGGAGTCTGTGTATTTCGATTAAAGGACTTTATTCTGGCTGTGTCTTTATTTACCATATAACTATAGAATTAGTAATGAATAGGTGTCTTATTGACGCTTCTCCATTACTAATCCGTGGGCTTGATGTCACTATGTTAATAAGTGCGCCATTTCTGGGGCGGCTGAGAGCTGATGTTTTTTAGCCTGGGGGAGTGCCAATATACATGGCCCCTTCCCAGGCTATTAATATAAGCCCACAGCTGTCTGCCTAGCCTCTGCTGGTTCGATTTTATAGGAGGACCCCATGTCATTTTTTTTTCTGGGGTTCCCCTGTAAACTAGCCAGTAAAGGCTAAGCAAACATCTGTGAGCTGATATTAATAGACTGGGAACCTTTATTGCAATTGGCTCCTTACCAGAATATTAACATCAGCCCTCAGCGGTCGGCTTTCCCTCTGCTGGTTAAGAGAATTGAAAATTAAGCGGGAGCTCACGCAATTTTTTTCTAATACATTTTTTGGAAATTAAACATATTGCATTTCACGCAGATTTTGTGTGTGTCTTTATTTAGCTCTGTATGTACCGTTTTATTATGGAGGGTATCTGGCTGACACCAATTCATTACTAAACCACAGACTTTGTAATTGTAATTATATACAGTTAGGTCCATATATATTTGGACAGAGACAAGATTTTTCTAATTTTGGTTCTAGACATTACCACAATGAATTTTAAACAAAACAATTCAGATGCAGTTGAAGTTCAGACTTTCAGCTTTCATTTGAGGGTATCCACATTATAATTGGATGAAGGGTTTAGGAGTTTCAGCTCCATAACATGTGCCACCCTGTTTTTAAAGGGTCCAAAATAAATTGGACAGATTAAATAATTGTAAATAAAATATTCATTTCTAGTACTTGGTTGAAAACTCTTTGTTGGCAATGACTGCCTGAAGTCTTGAACTCATGGACATCACCAGACACAGTTTCCTCCTTTTGATGCTCTGCCAGGCCTTCACTGTGGTGGTTTTCAGTTGCTATTTGTTTGTGGGCCTTTCTGTCTGAAGTTTAGTCTTTAACAAGTGAAATGCATGCTCAATTGGGTTGAGATCAGGTGACTTACTTGGCCATTCAAGAATATTCCACTTCTTTGCTTTAATAAACTCCTGGGTTGCTTTGGCTTTATGTTTTGGGTCATTGTCCATCTGTAGTATGAAACGCCGACCAATCAGTTTGGCTGCATTTGGCTGGATCTGAGCACACAGTATGGCTCTGAATACCTCAGAATTCATTCGGCTGCTTCTGTCCTGTGTCACATCATCAATAATCACTAGTGACAGTGCCACTGGCAGCTATGGATGCCCAAGCCATCACACTGCCTCCGCCGTGTTTTACAGATGATGTGGTATGCTTTGGATCATGAGCTGTACCACGCCTTTGCCATACTTTTCTCTTTCCATCATTCTGGTAGAGGTTGATCTTGGTTTCATCTGTCCAAAGAATGTTCTTCCAGAACTGTGCTGGCTTTTTTAGATGTTTTTTAGCAAAGTCCAGTCTAGCCTTTTGATTCTTGATGCTTGAATGGCTTGCACCATGCAGTGAACCCTCTGTATTTACTTTCATGCAGTCTTCTCTTTATGGTAGATTTGGATATTGATACGCCTACCTCCTGGAGACTGTCGTTCACTTGGTTGGCTGTTGTGAAGGGGTTTCTCTTCACCATGGAGATTATTCTGCGATCATCCACCACTGTTGTCTTCCGTGGGCGCCCAGGTCTTTTTGCATTGATGAGTTCACCAGTGCTTTCTTTCTTTCTCAGGATGTACCAAACTGTATATTTTGCCACTCCTAATGTTGTAGCAATTTCTCGGATGGGTTTTTTTCTGTTTTTGCAGCTTAAGGATGGCTTGTTTCACCTGCATGGAGAGCTCCTTTGACGGCATGTTTCCTTCACAGCAAAACCTTCCAAATGCAAGCACCACACCTCAAATCAACTCCAGGCCTTTTATCTGCTTAATAGAGAATGACATAACGAAGGGATTGCCCACACCTGTCCATGAAATAGCCTTGGAGTCAATTGTCCAATTACTTTTGGTCCCTTTAAAAACAGGGTGGCACATGTTAAGGAGCTGAAACTCCTAAACCCTTCATCCAATCTTAATGTGGATACCCTCAAATGAAAGCTGAAAGTCTGAACTTCAACTGCATCTGAATTGTTTTGTTTAAAATTCATTGTGGTAATGTCTAGAACCAAAATTAGAAAAATGTTGTCTCTGTCCAAATATATATGGACCTGTGTGAATGAGATAGATATATATATATATATATATATATATGCATATGTTAAAGTTTGGGCACCCCTATTAATGTTAACCTTTTTTCTTTATAACAATTTTGGTTTTTGCAACAGCTATTTCAGTTTCATATATCTAATAACTGATGGACTCAGTTATATTTCTTGATTCAAACGAGGTTTATTGTACTAACAGAAAATGTGCAATCTGCATTTAAACAAAATTTGACCGGTGCAAAAGTGTGGGCACCTCAACATAAAAGTGAAATTAATATTTCGTAGATCTTCCTTTTGCAAAAATAACAGCCTCTAGTCGCTTCCTGTAGCTATTAATGAGTTCCTGGATCCTGGATGAAGGTATTTGTGACCATTCCTGTTTACAAAACACTTCCAGTTCAGTTAAGTTTGATGGTCGCCGAGCATGGACAGCCCGCTTCAAATCATCCCACAGATGTTCAATGATATTCAGGTCTGGGGACTGGGATGGCCATTCCAGAACCTTGTAATTGTTCCTCTGCATGAATGCCTGAGTAGATTTGGAGCGGTGTTTTGGATCATTGTCTTGCTGAAATATCCATCCCCTGCGTAACTTCAACTTCGTCACTGATTCTTGCACATTATTGTCAAGAATCTGCTGATACTGAGTTGAATCCATGCGACCCTCAACTTTAACAAGATTCCCGATGCCAGCATTGGCCACACAGCCCCAAAGCATGATGGAACCTCCACCAAATTTTACTGTGGGTAGCAAGTGTTTTTTAGCCTCCATGCATAACGCCTTTTTGTATGACCAAACAACTCAATCTTTGTTTCATCAGTCCACAGGACCTTCTTCCAAAATGTAACTGGCTTGCCCAAATGTGCTTTTGCATACCTCAGGCGACTCGGTTTGTGGCGTGCTTGCAGAAACGGCTTCTTTCGCATCACTCTCCCATACAGCTTCTCCTTGTGCAAAGTGCGCTGTATTGTTGACCGATGCACAGTGACACCATCTGCAGCAAGATGATGCTGCAGGTCTTTGGAGGTGGTCTGTGGATTGTCCTTTACTGTTCTCACCATTCTTCTTCTCTGCCTTTCTGATATTTTTCTTGGCCTGCCACTTCTGGGCTTAACAAGAACTGTACCTGTGTTCTTCCATTTCCTTACTATGTTCCTCACAGTGGAAACTGACAGGTTAAAATCTCAGACAACTTTTTGTATCCTTCCCCTGAAAAGCTATGTTGAATAATCTTTGTTTTCAGATCATTTGAGGAGCCCATGATGCCACTCTTCATAGGAGAATCAAATAGGAGAACTACTTGCAAGTGGCCACTTTAAATACCTTTTCTCATGATTTGATACACCTGGCTATGAAGTTCAAAGCTCAATGAGGTTACAAAACCAATTTAGTGCTTCAGGAAGTCAGTAAAAAGTAGTTAGGAGTGTTCAAATCAAGAAAATGATAAGGGTGCCCATACTTTTGCACCAGTCAAATTTTGTTTAAATGCAGATTGCACATTTTCTGTTAGTACAATAAACCTCATTTGAATCCAGAAATATAACTGAGTCCATCAGTTATTAGATATATAAAACTGAAATAGCTGTTGCAAAAACCCAAATTGTTATAAAGAAAAAAGGTTAACATTATTAGGGGTGCCCTGACTGTATGTATACACACACACATATACGCAGTACAGACCAAAAGTTTGGACACATCAGGCATCAAAACTATAAATTAACACATGTGGAATTATAAAATTAACAAAAAAGTGTGAAACAACTGAAAATATATGTCTTATATTCTAGGTTCTTCAAAGTAGCCACCTTTTGCATTGATTACTGCTTTGCACACTCTTGGCATTCTCTTGATGAGCTTCAAGAGGTAGTCAATAGTGACTACATCATATAAATGGTTACCAGAGTGTAGGGGCTTCCTCTTTATCCCCATTTGCACCCTGAGATCACGATCGTGTGGTCCTCATGTTTGCCATGGCAATTCACGGCATTAAGAGTCTTCCAGCTACAGTGACCTTTTCAGAAGTCAGTGACATTCAGGCCCGGATTGACCACTTACCCAACCGGGCATTTTCTCGCTGGGCCGCCATTTTCATAAGGTTATGGGCCGCTGGCCCTTTAAATTTTCTGGCAAGGCGGCAGGCAGCGGGAGTTAAAAACGTGCCATGTCGTCGGTCGACAAGGCCCCGCCCCCGGACCGCAGCAGGAGCTGCGGCCGTTTTTAATTTGAGCGCGTGGCGTGGGCGCGTCGGCGACGGTGCGGCCCTGGTGATGATGCAGCCACGGCCTTGGTTACGCTGCAGCCGTGGCCGAGCCAGAGCAGCAGGGAACAAGAATCAGATGAATGAATTATAAAAGAGAGAATAAAAAAAAGACAAACAGTATTATGTAGGGGACCACATGTGGGGCCAGTCTACTGTATGGGGGCATGACATGTGGGGCCAGTCTACTGTATGGGGGCATGACATGTGGGGCCAGTCTACTGTATGGGGGCATGACATGTGGGGCCAGTCTACTGTATGGGGGCATGACATGTGGGGCCAGTCTACTGTATGGGGGCATGACATGTGGGGCCAGTCTACTGTATGGGGGCATGACATGTGGGGCCAGTCTACTGTATGGGGGCATGACATGTGGGGCCAGTCTACTGTATGGGGGCAGACATGTGGGGCCAGTCTACTGTATGGGGGCAGACATGTGGGGCCAGTCTACTGTATGGGGGATGACATGTGGGGCCAGTCTACTGTATGGGGGATGACATGTGGGGCCAGTCTACTGTATGGGGGATGACATGTGGGGCCAGTCTACTATATGGGGGATGACATGTGGGGCCAGTCTACTATATGGGGGACTACATCAGGGTCCAGCATACTATATGGGGAATGACACAGGTGGGGCCAGCTAACTATATGGGGGATTACAGGTGGGGGCCAGTATACTATTTGGGAGAATACAGGTGGGGCCAGTGTACTGTATGTGATGCCATTATATGTGGGGCCATCATACTGTATGTGATGCCATTATATTTGGGGCTATCACAGAATTTGCAGGGCTATTAGGACTTTTGCTTTGGAACCCCATGTAGCTCCAGACCATCAGTCAGCCGCAGTATGTTGCTGTTCCTGCCCCAATCTGCAGCAATCTGGGTCACTGGATGAGTTAGGATTCTATGCCATCCCAGAGACAAATTTAGTAAATTTAAAGAGAATGTCCACTATTTTAACATTGATGACCTATCCTTATCTCATCAATGTCTGATCTGTGTGGGTGTGACTCCTGGCATCCCTGCCGATTGGCTGTTCTCGGTGATGGCTGGAACTGCTTAGTTTCGGCACAGCTGTCTACTGTATACTGGCCACGGCTGCGTACTGCACATTCGTGACCTATTCAAATCAATAAGGGGCGGATGTGCAGAACCCGGTTGTGGCCACTTTACAGTAGATTGAGCTTTGCTGTGCAGTTCTGTAACTGAGCAGTTCCCGCCGGCACTGAGAACAGCTGATCTGCCAATGGTGCCAAGTGTCGCAGCAACGCCGGTCAGACATTGATCACCTGTCCTAAGGATAGGTCATCAGTGTTAAAGTAGTGGGCAACCCCTTTAAATACTCATATTTCCCTCCTCTGGTACAAACCTGGCTCGTCGCTAACTTTTGGTGCTGATGATAATTACGTTTTCTCCCTACTAAAATGGCCAATCTTCCAACCGGTTTTGCACCAGGAGCTTATTTGGCCAAGAACATCTGATTTATATAGGGACTGATTGTCCAGCACTGATAGAAATCTTATCTTTTAGGCCAAATAAGCTCCTGGTGGAGGTCTGGCTGGAGGACTGTCCATTTTTAGTAGGGCGAAAACTGCTTTAATTTTCTTTGTGGTGATAACATTTAGGCTGGAGTCACACACAACCATTAAAAAAAGGGTCCCATTTTAATGGTCCGAAATCGCACAAAGGTATCTTAACCAATGATCCGTTTTTGATGCGATTTTTCTTAATTCATGCGATTTTAATCGCATGTAAGGATCCGTTTGACATCCGTCTGGCGAGATTTTCTCGCAGGGTAGCTAAATGGACATATAATGGAGCCCAATGACAGGTTTCCGCACACAAAGAATGAATAGATCTAGACATTATATATATATATTTTATACATGTCATAGAGACACATTAATATATATATTACAAATTCATACAGTTCATCATAGTAGAATAGCCGCAGAAACATTTGCCGGCTTTTGTAGAATTATGCTCCTGCCCGACATGAAATGACACATGGTTTACATATAGTTAACCATTTCATGTTTTTTTTGTTATGTCTATCACTATTAATTAGTTGAGGGTTTGTGGATAAAATTTTGGACTTGTAAGGGTTAATTCTTTGGATGAAATTGCAGGGACTCCTGCTGACGTCACTGAGGCTGCAGGGAGTCCCCATAATTTCACACAACGAATTAACCGCTTAAATTAACCCCTACAAGTCCAAAATTTTACCCACAAACCCTCATCTAATTAATAGTGATAGACATAACAAAAAAAACATGAAATGAAATGGTTAACTATATGTAAACCATGTGTCATTTCATGTCGGGCAGGAGAATGATTATACAAAAGCCGGCAAATGTTTCTGCGGCTATTCTGCTATGATGAACTGTATGAATATATATATATATATATATATATATATATATATATATATATATATATATATATATATATATATATATATATATATATATATTTTGTGTCTAGATCTATTCATTCTTTATTTAACCGGTCTCTGATTTTACTGTATTGGAAGAATTGCCGGCTTTTGCTAAAGGACACCGGGTGCGATTTTTTCGCAAGTCACACATCGGGTCCGTTTTTAGTCCCATTTTTTCTTGCCCCCATAGACTTGTATTGTTGAATCCGAACCGAAAATCGGTGACAATCGCAGCATGCTGCGATTGTCTCGGTCCGAGGATCGGATCCGATCAAAAATCGCATGATGGGAGCTGCCCCATAGAATAACATTGGGACGAATGCAATGCGATTTTTTATCGCATTGCATTCGTCCGATTTAATCGCCAGTGTGACCCCGGCCTAAGGGCTTGTTCACATGATTGCTGATTGCCAGAGAATCAGATGGATTATGGTAATGACTTTGGTCACACTCTGATCCGCGTCTGATCAGTGTCAGTTTACTTTGATCTGCTTCTCTCGCATGAGAGTATGGTATCACAGGTGTGGAGGAGACGGAGAACTGAATGTCGCCACCTTCTCCATTGTCTACGTCAGCTTAAATCAGACTGTATTTGAATGACGTCAGAGTGAAGTCCAATGTGTCACACGCACCCATAGACTTGTACGGCTGATCCAAATTCCAAAGTCACTCGCCGCATGCTGCAAATTTCAGACCCATTTGGACTGAAGAAAATAACGCAGATCTGCTCTGCCCCATAGTATAACATTGGGCTGAGTGCTATCTGATAAAACATCACACAGCACTCTGCCGTATTATACGCCAGTGTGAGCGACCCCTCGCTGCGCCAAACAAGTTCTCGTCTGCCTCCATCAATAGAAAAGTAAGAGAAGAGAATTGGAGGAGAAGTAATGAGAATGTGTTTGGCAAATCACAAAGTTATGGTTACGTAACAACTGCCTGCACCACCTGGTAAAGCCGAATCCCAACATTACACTCTGTTAGTGTTCAGCAAGCTGCACTGCTAACAACGTGCACTGGGTGGAAAACCCCTTTAACAATGTTGGAGTATGGGCTGAGTGTATAAATAATATGTAGTGACGTTAGGTCCTCCTGCACCTAGGGAAGGTATTGAGGACGTCTTAATTATGATTCCTCCTTCCAAAAACAAAAATTGCCAGCGTGGTCACGGGGCATAGGCGCGGTCACAGAATGCTGTATCTCCCAACTTTTAAAGAGAAAGTCATTATTCACCTATTGAACTCCCTTGGGCCTGTTTCACACTTCAGTTGTTTAACGTCAGTTGCAAACCCCCAAAGTGTGAAAAAACGGATCCTTTTCCGCTATGCAAAAACAGAATGCACCGGAAGAGAGAGAGAAAAGAGAGATTCGCCACTGCCAGAATGGCATTTGGGGTTAAAATGCATGACAGAATAAATGTTCCGGGCATGCGCAGTTTAAAATAGTGAGTGCTCCCCTGGAAAAAAACGTTCCCTAGTCTGTCTACTCCAGATGGCAGATGCTAAAAAACAGATGCAACGGACGACCTTCAGTCATAATCCGCCGCTAATGCATGTCTATGGGAAAAAAAACACAAAACAGATCCACCAAAAAAAAAAAAAAAAGGCGGATCCGTTTTTTTATAAACCTGGCGGATTTTGACTGACGTCAAACAACTGAAGTGTGAAAGAGGCCTTACTGTTCTCACCTACAAGCTGTACAGAAAAGGTTGCATGGAAGATACATTTATTTACTATTTAAGAATAGCAATTTGTATGTGGGCTGCTTTGGTTTGTGTGCCAGGGCTGATTTTCAGTCCCAGTCCGGCCCTGGCGACATTTAGGTGGTAAACATACACTTTTTGATTCCTGTTATGCCACATTTTTAAATACTGAAAATCACCTGAAGGGTTAATAAACTACCTGACAGCAGTTTTCAGTATGTCAGGGGGTGCTGTTTTTAAAATGGTATCACATTTGGGGGATTCCAATATATAGCACACCAAAGTCACTTCAAACATGGATAGGTCCTTAAAAAAAATAAATTTTGTAAATTTCCTTGAAAAAATGAAAAATTACTGCTACATTTTAAACCTCCTAAAATGCTGACAAAATAAAATAGCATTTTACAAATGGTGCTGATGTAAGGCAGACATGTGGGAAATGTTATTTATTTATGTTTTTGCTATGGTATGACTATCTGAATTTAAGGGATAATCATTCAAAGTTTGAAAATTGCAATTATTCTTTTTATATTTGTCAAATTTCTGATATCTTTATAAATGAACAAAACATATCGATCCAAATTTCCAATTTCCATAAATTATATTGTGCCACGAAAAAAAAAAAATAAATCTCAAAATCACTGGGATTTGTTTTAGCGTTCCAGAGTTATTAATACATAAAGTGACACTGGTCAAGGGGCTAAAATGGTCCCTGTAGTTCAGTAGACTATTCGTGATCATTTGCAGCCACATCTTTAAATGGGTTTTCCCAGTTTTATATGAAAGTCAGAGGAAAAAAAAAAAATTTTAAATTCCTTCCCGAATTTCACAATACAAAATTGTTTACGTTATTAAATATATTTCTTAGACCTGATGAGGCTGGCACACTTACTGTGAATTTCCACATGAGGATGGCTGTACAATACTTTATGAAAATTTTACTTAATCTCCACCTGCCCAGCCTGACTGACAGCGCCTCAATGCCCCTCCTCCCTGTTGAGATCTCACACTGCTCAATACAAGCTGCAGCTCTCAGTCTGGGAGGGAAATTTGTACGGTATATTGCAAATATTGAAATTTGGGTTCTACATTGCAAAATTTCAAAGAATTTTGAATGATGCCGGACGATCCACTTTAAATTTCTTTATTTAAAATTTTACAAATATCTAAAAGAGAATCAGTCATTTAAAAAAAAAAAAAACTCAATATATTATTCCACAGCAGCAAATAAGCAAAAACAAGCAAACATAAGAAGCCATGAAACTTTAAAGCCGCCCTGGCTCTGGATATAGTGAGGGTTGCCAAGGTTTAACCATATAAATCAATATACAAGTAGCTGTGCGTGTGAACGATTCGATTTGGGTTATAAATCTGTCAGGTTGGATCGAATGCTGAACCCAAAAGATCAGCTAAGACGCGCTGTCCCGGCGAGTGTTTTGCACCAGCGGACAGGTGCTCCTTTATAGCCCTGGCAATTAATGAGACATTGTCATCGCCGGGTACGGCACATCTAAAAATGTTGTCCTGGGTTATCTGAGGTGATTGCAAAACATTTCTATTGCACAACAGTGAGTGAAAAACGATCAGGGAGAATTAACGACTTTCATCACGCCTCTAAGCATCTGCAAAGTCTTAATAGAAAAGAAAATCTAAAATAAAATGACAGTTAATAGCAGTCATACAGAAATCCTGAGGCCACATAGCAAAGCTCAGACTGGGCCCCATATTATGTACCGATGCTTAAAATTCTCTATTTTCTAGAAATGATCACGCATCCAATTGTGCTACCTGCAGTCACCACTAGGAGGAGCTGCTACACAGATCTGCATTCAGGGGGCTCCCCCTAGGGGCCGCCGTAGGTAACCACCATGACTGGTAAGCAGAGATTCCAGCTGCCACTGTCATCTCCATATTTCCAGAACTTCCATCCAATTCAATTTGGGATGAACAGAGAATGGCCAGACTGCTGGCCACAGGTTGCTGGGAGTCCTAGAGGCCTGACCATTAGAAACCAATGTTGCCTGAAAGGGGTTTTCTGGTGTCGGAAAACCTTTACCCCGGCTGCAGTTTGTTTAAAAACAATTGTGATGTTATTCCCTGTGTCCAGCACTGAGTCTCCGCTGCAGCTCCCGGTGTCTGTTATTGTCTGCAGCACTGCAGACAATCAGTGACCCCGCCTGCTCGGAGCAGCTTGTGCTATCAGCTCTGGCAGAGCCAATGAGCTCACAGATTAGCTGCAAGACATCAGCACTGCAGCCAAGAACAAACACCAGGAGCCACAGCAGAGGTTCATTGCTGGACCTGGGGAGGGTGAATAAAGCGATTTTGTTTGTTTTTTTTAACAAAATGCAACTTGGGGACAAGGGTTTTTCCAAAACAAAAAAAAAAAAAAAAAATATTTAATACAACAAAGTTTCCAGACCTCCCATTCATCCCACAGCCTCTGCCTGAAATTCCTGATAACAGAAAGCAATAGCTTCTCCCATCTCCTTCTATAAGCTGGGCTACTGCAAAGCCCAGCAGAAGGATGCAGTTAATGCTCTGCCCCGGTCTCTCGCCTCAGCTCCTTTTGACTCAGTCCCTTTAACATGATGCCAATTAATTGTATATCATGACCCCATAAAAGATGGGCAGACGAGGAGTGAGAAGGTGATAATGACCGAGCACTCAAAGAAGAGTCAAGTATCGAGTTGCAAATGTTTAACGCACTAATTCCCGGTAACATCCACCCAAATGAGCTGCCACCCTAAGCGCCAAGTGTGGGGTGAAGCCATGGCTGCCCGCCGGCCAGCATCATCATTGTGAGCCGCTTTCACCCCTCGAATGAGGCTTTCGCCTTAAAGCGAAGCAATGGCTCCCTGCGGGCGCTGGATGTACTGTACTGGGGGATAGACATGCAGCAGGGGCTGACATCGACTCACCAGCTGTCTGGAAGGAGGTCATTTTGCAACCCCTTTACAGCTGGAGAGTAAATCTATCCGCACACAGATGCCATTGTGGCAAAACCTTAATGAAATCTTCTGGGGGTCGTGCCGAGTTCTGACGACTGGTCAGAAATACACGCCGCCCACACCAACAGATGCTGCCAGGGGTCTGCTGCTGGCCGGCCGGACAGGTACCCAAGTGATGAGGGGTCTGACAATCCCACTTCACCATCAGCAGGTGGGAAAATCATGACCGCAGATAACGGTACATAGCGCACTGGCAGAACAAGCCAACAGGTCCTTAAACCTGGAGGAACTCAGACTATTTGGAGCTTCAGGACCAGAAGAAATTTTTATTTCATTTTTCCCTTTTTACTTTTTGATTGGCATAAGTTTTACTGTTACTTGTGTGAAGTCTCCTAATTTATACAGGATGCCATACAGCACAATCAGCCATGATTTGGAGATATTTATACGAGGCACCGGTTGATCTGTATAAGGCTATGTGCACACGCTGCAGATTCACCTGCGGGTTTTTTCCCGCGGAACCGCAGGTAAAGTGGCCTGCAGTTTTGCTGCGTTTTGCCCTGCGGTTTTACACCTCTACTATGTTAAAGGTGTGAAACCACAGCAGAATCCGCAGAAATAATTGACATGCTGCGGAAAAAAAACCACAGCAAAACCGCGTGGAAAAAACTGCAGTGTGAGCACAGCGGTTTTGAAAACCCATAGGGTTACATGGTACTGTACCATGTCTGCGGAACTGCTGCGGTTCCGCAGGGCCAAAACCACAGCAGAACCGCAGCAAAAACCGCAGCATGTGCACATAGCCTAAAGTGGTTTTTGGGCACAATCACTGGAAAAGGGACGTTCAGCCGCCTCTCAGACAACCTCAGTCACACGCATTACAATGGAGTGGCAGCGCAGCTTATAGGCTATGGCTCTATTCTAACAGATCCCCCACACATTGCCGTTTATCATATCAATGGGTAGCTTGTGGCTGGAAAAACACTTTAAGAATAATTTTATATATTTTTACTATATAAGGTGGTGGTGCTGACGGGAAAAAATCTGTAATAGGTAATACCTGTATTTTGCAGAGATAACGTTCTTACAGTCATGAATAGCTGGTAGTACACTAATGGTATTTTCTTGTATTAAAAAAAACAAAAAAAACTCAATGATTTTTATTATGGGTGCCCTTTAGCGATGCTACTAATCAATATGCTGCAGGGAGTGGTCTGTGGACAGAATTGGTCTCCTTCCCCCCTCTGGCAGCTAACAATATAATCCCTAATTCTCCTGCAGAAGGAGTCTTCCCTGCTATCATCCATGCTGCTGCAGAGGCTCTGATCTTGCCCTGCCATTACAGTGGTCATAGAAAAGGAGCTTAAAAAGGCACCTAGCAATTTGTTATACATTATTGGGGCTGCCGACTGGTGGAGGTCCAGGCCGATCAGTCAAAAACTGCCCTGAGTGCCACATCTCCAAGAGCATGTACGCAGGTTCCAATAGTAAGTCTGTGAGCCTGTACACACCCCTATCACAATAGCAGAGCACTGCAGAGGTGTTGTGTGGTCGTTCAGTCTCACTATGCAGCCCAGATGATATACAGAAAGTTTTTTAAAAAGTTTGTTTTAAAGGGTAACTACCAAGTGAATGTAGAAAAAAAAACAAAAAAACAGGCACGCATTCAAATGTTGCAGCTTGATTGTGGCGTTCACGTCACTTTTACAGTAGGATGCTGGTGACCCCAATGACAAGGTACAGATTTTACTAAAGCACATGTGCGAGTCTGTGGAGCATAGTAGTCAAATGCACACAACATGAATAAAGGGATGGATGTGCAAGTGTTTACCAAGAACGCAATGCAGAAGGCGAAATCCGCAGCAATATCCACATGTAATACACATAAATATAGATACCCATGGATCTATCAGGGCTTGCTCTACACTAGATGATATCCCCCTTCTTTTTTTTTTTAAATCTGAGACGTATGCTTAAAATCGGGGATGTCAAACTCAAATACACAAAGGGCAAAACTAAAAGCGTTTGACAAAGTCATGGGCCAGACTTGAGATTTATTAAAAAAAATGTCTACAATTGAGGGAGCTTTTCCTAATCATCAAATCTAACGATGACCCTTTTCATATAGAAACAAACTTAAAGGGGTTGTCCTACAAAGTTCATTTTAATTAATGGATCTTAGAATAAAATATTGCTATAATATAATATCTTGTGTAAGAGCAGTAAAAAGCATATGGCCCAAAGGCCTAATTTAAATGTGTAGCAACAAGGGATAAACAACCTTGAATAACACAGATGATAAACTATAATGCCAACAAGAGTGCCCCCCCTTGAAAACAGTATGATAGCTCCACAATAAATTCTTCCACAGTACCATCCATGTGTACAGTATGATAACCTTGCTGCCCTCCCCCCCTCCCCCAATACCCCAGACAAAGAATGGTGACCCCATCACAGTATTATACTGGCTCCCACATAGTGCTCCATACAGTAAAACAGGCCCCAGATAGCGATCCATACAGTATAATGACCCCTCATAGAGCTCCGTACGGTAAAACAGTCCTAACATATGGCTCCATATGGTATAATGGGCCCCACATATGCCTTATGGAGCGCTATGTGGGGCGCATTATATCACATGGAGTGCTAATGGACCCCATTATACAGTGCTCCAGACGGCACACTGGGCCCCACGCAGAGCTCCAGACGGCACACTGGGCCCCACGTAGCCGGTATACCGGAAACCAGGCAGTGCTCCAGCCGGTATACCGGAAACCAGGCAGTGCTCCAGCCGGTATACCGGAAACCAGGCAGTGCTCCAGCCGGTATACTGGGTGCCACACAGTGCTCCACGCGGTATACTGGGCGCCAACAGTGTTGCAGGCGGTATACTGGGCGCCACCCAGTGCTCCATGCAGTATATTGGTTGGCACACAGTGCTCCAGCTCCAGGCGGTATACTGGGCGCCACACAATGCTCCAGGCGTTATACGGGCCGCCACACAGTGCTCCAGGTGGTATACTGGGCCCCACATAGAGCTCCAGATGGTAAACTGTGCCCTAACACAATGCCTCATACGGTATAATGGCTCCACATAGTGCACCATACAATATAATGGGCTCAACAACAACAACAAAAAAAACAAGCAAAAAAAATCCCCACTGCCCATTACCCCACTGCTCTGGTCTCTTCATGGCGTTTTAAGATCCTCTACACATTTTGTTACAGCGGGCGCGTTGTAAAGGTGCCATCTTGTCCACTGCACTGAGACATCAGACACAGAGGAGGAATGATGGGAGGGGGAGTGTCAGTTGTTACGGGGTGAATGCGCAATGTCAAGAGGAGGACCCGCCCAGCATTGCAGGCCCAATATACTCGGGAGACCCGCACAATGTTGTGGGCCAAATATACTCACTCTGCAGGCCTATGGGACAGAGTTTGACATACGTGATATAGATTGGGCCAGAGGTTTGTGGTACATTTGTATATCCAGGTCTGAAAGTGACATTAGAATATCTTGCCGACTGGAGGCTACAATACTGCAGGGACCTCACTGCTATCTTAAAGGAGCAATTAAAAAATCATAATGTCTTAAAGTAATGTATACATATATTTTTTGATTTGTGCCAATTTAACTCAATACATTTGCCCCTTTTGAACATATCTCCCTGACCCTCCAGGTGCCATTACAATGTTCCAGGTGCTTCATTACAATGCAGAGCGCCTCTGCAGGGAAGCACCAGGATGTGTATTAGTAACTAAGAGGAGTGATGTACTGAAGGAGAGGGCTAAGAAATACTGCAGGAGGGGGCTCTGCGAAAACAGGCTGTGAGGAGAGATGCAGTGGAGAAAAAGTATTTAGTCAGCCACCAATTGTGCAAGTTCTCAAGAGGCCTGTAATTGACATCATAGGTAGACCACAACTATGATAGCCAAAATGAGAAAACAAATCCAGAAAATCACCTTGTCTGATTTGACAAGATTTATTTTGCAAATTATGGTGGAAAATAAGTAATTGGTCACCTAAAAACATGCAAGATTTCTGGCTCTCACAGACCTGTAACTTCTTCTTTAAGAGGCTCCTCTGTCCTCCACTCATTACCTGTAGTAATGGCACTTGTTTTAACTTATTATCTGTATAAAAGACACCTGTCCACAACCTCAAACAGTCACTCCAAACTCCACTATGGTGAAGACCAAAGAGCTGTCAAAGAACACCAGAAACAAAATTGTAGCCCTGCACCAGGCTGGGATGACTGAATCTGCAATAGGCAAGCAGCTTGGTGTGATGAACTCAACTGTGGGAGCATGAATAAGAAAATGGAAGACATACAAGTCCACTGATAATCTCCTTCAATCTGGGGCTCCACGCAAGATCTCACCCCGTGGGGTCAAAATGATCACAAGAATGGTGAGCAAAAATCCCAGCACCACATGGGTGGACCTAGTGAATGACCTGCATAGAGCTGGGACCACCGTAACAAAGGCTACTATCAGTAACACACTACACCACCAGGGACTTAGATCCTGCAGATGCAGTGCCAGATGTGTCCCCCTGCTTAAGCCAGTACATGTCCGGGCCCAACTGAAGTTTGTTAGAGAGCAGTTAGATTATCCAGAAGAGTATTGGGAGAATATCATATGGTCTGATGAAACCAAAGTGGAACTGTTTGGTAGAAACAAAACTCGTCATGTTTGGAGGAGACAGAATGCTGAGTTGCATCCAAAGAACAACATACCTACTATGAAGCATGGGGGTGGCAACATCATGCTTTGGGGCTGTTTCTCTGCAAAGGGACCAGGACGACTGATCCGTGTACATGAAAGAATGAATGGGCCATGTATCGTGAGATTTTGAGCGCAAATCTCCTTCCATCAGCAAGGGCATTGAAGATGAAATGTGGATGGGTCTTTTAGCATGATAATGATCCCAAGCACACCGCCAGGGCAACGAAGGAGTGGCTTCGTAAGAAGCATATGAAGGTCCTGGAGTGGCCTGGCCAGTCTCCAGATCTCAACCCCATAGAAAACCTTTGGAGGGATTTGAAAGTCTGTGTGGCAGAGCGACAGGCGCAAAACATCACTGCTCTAGGGGAGATCTGCATGGAGGAATGGACCAACATACCACCAACCGTGTGTGCCAACCTTGTGAAGTCTTACAGAAAACGTTTGACCTCTGTCATTGCCAACAAAGGATATATAACAAATATCGAGATGAACTTTTGTTAATGACCAAATACTTATTTTCCACCATAATTTGCAAAATAAATCTTGCCAAATCAGACATGTGATTTTCTGGATTTGTTTTCTCATTTTGACTCTCATAGTTGTGGTCTACATATGATGTCAATTACAGGCCTCTCATCTTTTTAAAGTGGGAGAACTTGCATAATTGGTAGCTGACTAAATACTTTTTTCCCCACTGTATACACACTACAGGATGGGGCCAAGATATACGGCAGGAGGGGGCTCTGTATACAGAGGCTATTAGGAAAAATACACACTGCAGGATGGGGCTCTGTGTGATATAGACATTGCAAGATGGAAATATACACAAGGGGATGAGAGTAAAGATATACTGCAGGATGGGGCTATATACAGGGAATGTTTCTTGCCTGCGTCTGAGAGATCAGTGATGTGAATCTACAAATAATACTCTATTGCATATGAAAAAGGATTATATTCTGCCATATGTATCAACAGAGCAGCATCTGAAGTTTCAGATCATTCATCTGTCAGAAGCAGGCAACAAATATAATTATGCACTACCATTGTGGAGGAGGGGAATTAGGTTCTGCTAGAACAAGCTAACAATGTAAAACTGCACAGACAGCTATACTGATGTAGATGGCAGAAGATAAAACTGGTCAGGCAGGGTACAGTGCAGCAGCAGAGAGTGCACCGAGGCATAAGGCAAGTTCTACACTTAGATTAGCTTGATGATAAGAAGTGGGGCTAGTCAGGAGCACACAGGAGACAGGAAGGGGACTGCAGCACTGCGGAGAAGCAGGGTGCTGCTGAGAAATGTAGGATTAGCAAGAAAGAATAGGACAGTCCATTCTGCTATGTGAAGCTGCATGCGCAAAGAGCAGATAGAAATAAAAAAAAGGTACAAGAAAAATGTTATGTTGGGCTTAGTTTGTATGTTACCAATAAGAATGCATTTACTGTTTTTTGTGAAAAATAACGCGCTACTGGGAATAATAACCCTTTAAAGGGAATCTGTCATGAAAAATAGCACAATTGACCTGCAAATATTGGGTTCATCTGCAGGTTAACAGTGTTCGGACACCGTGTGGAGCCGGCACTGAGAGCCCCGCTGCTAGGAGGAACTGAACTCTACTTCCTCCAGCAGCATTCAGCTTCCAGTTATATTGATGCACCACTCAGTGTATGGTATAATTAATAGCATTATTTTACAAGACAGGTTCCCTTTAAGGAGCAGCTGAAGAACTTCCATGAATCCATTCCCTTTGGGATATCCCAATAAATCCCTGGTATTAGATTATTAGAGGTTCCAAACCAACCTCCTACAGTTTACAGGTCTTTTTCGGCATACCTGCCTGCCGCTGCTTGCATTACAGTCTTATTAGGCCAGTGACATTTCCTAGAACCAAATAGTTGGCCTAGAAGTAAAATTTTGAATGAACAAGCAAGAAAAATGATCCTCTCAAATTTCATAATTAGTACAAATCCCACTGTACAAGTCGTGGCACAACACGGGGGACATCTCTCATCGCCGCTGGGTGTAAAGCTCCCGAGATGCCACCAGAGAACCATCAAATTATGGGGAACAGATCTGCGCAAAACAAAAGGAGCGATGATGTGCGGGATCCCATGAGCTAACTGCAGTCCCGCCATCCTAATGGGGGCTCATGTTTTCTATACGATATGGAGACATGAAGGAATAATTTACAGCCTGCTGTCCTGATGCCAGCTTCACCTTACGTGACCAGCAGGCAGCACATCAGCACGGCAGCCCAGTTGCACCGCACAGTGGACACATGCACCTAATTGATTCGTCTTCAGCATGTTCTTTCCCATCATTTCCAACAAGTGGCGGAATTCATACGGTCAGTGGATTCAGACCAATTAATTGTTTTATGGGATGGAAAATTGCTCCAAGGAGCAGACCAGCCAGTTGTTGATATATAAGACTTCCTGGACCAGTCATAAACCAAGTGGAGAACTAAATCTCTGACAGCCTCGGACCAAAGCCCTCGAGAAAGAACCAGAATGTGCCAAGATTCACTGCACGTAGAATAAAAAGGGCATTTTCACCCTAAATGTAAGGGAGTTCCTAATATATTTAATATTCTTCCTTAGCATCTTCAAGATCACTTCAGTGAATGGGAATAATATGTGAATATCAGCGATAATGCTTTGCAGTGAACACATTTCTATCTGGTCTAGGTTCACTTTTCTAATCCTATGTAACCATATAACCTGGTAAACCTGACAGCGGACACATGTGTGGCACCCCTGAGGCTCAGTCGCCACAGAGGTACTGCACCTTATCCTAAGGTGTAATGCACCACCACCTAGGTAAGTTGGGAGCTCCTTTCCACACTCCAACACTCGCATCCCACACAACAGAGTAGTTCTGCACAACCACATTGCGGCTCAGTGCTTAGAGAGTAGCAGAGCACCTCTGGTGGTTCCCTGCATGGAACACTGGATGTGCTGGGAGGTGGGTGGAGTTGAGATCCATATAAAAGGTTGGGAAGGTTTAGAATTACAGGTCAGTCTGACGGGAGGTCAGGCGGGAGAAGGACAGTCAGTCAGGAGAGTGAGGATGGGTCCGAGAGGAAGGAGATCCCTAGAAGAGGGAGAGAAGAAGGAGTGTTGCAGCTGCCTTAGTGATCTGAGCCAGCTGGCATGGGAAATGAACAAGAGAGAGAAAGACGTAGAACTGCAACCTAAGCTTCCATAGGAAAGAGAGACAAGTACGGAACGAAGGAGTAGAGAGAACAGAGAGGAGTTGTGGGTTGGAAGAGGAACCCTGCCAATAGGTTCTCAGCGCAAGGCCGGGGCCCGGTCCCCGAGGTTGTATGGACACTTATGGTTCTGCAGCAGACACCGGTGGAGTAGTTGGCTGTAAATGCACTACTCCCATCTAAGACTGGGGGCACAACAGCAACTGAATAGAGAGCCAGGACTCCAGAGAAAGGAGTCCCCGAGAGAGGCTACAGCTGTCTGCCATACGAGTAGAGTTGTTAGGAACATCTGACAGGAGGAACTCCAGAGTACCACGATACTGGGGCTCTTTACACCTTAAGGCGCAATAGAGGAGTCCTTCAGGAAAGGTACATGTTGGCGGAGTGTTGGAGAAGAGAATCCTGACTTGCCCGGGAGGTTGATTGAGTCTCTGCCCCGGAGGACACGGCATGGAGGCAGGCACCAGTGTGTACCACGGACTGTGAGTAAAGCTTTGGAACTGCAAGCCCTGGTGTCTTCCATTCATTTGTGCGCTAACACCGTCTCAGCACCGCTACATCTGGGTACCAACATTCCTCACACCGCCTGGGCCTATCCTCATCTTTTGCAATTACACTGCCCTGGGGTTACAGCTTCACCTGTGGGGAGCTACACCATCTATGCTGCAACACACCATCAGCCCCAGAGGATCTGCACGCAGCGTTGGCTTAACATCTTGCTTGCCAAACACCACAGGTGGCGTCACGAACTGTTCACATAAACTATATCACAAACCACCATTGATTTGGGCGCCCAGGGCCACGGACCGGGTCACCGCTGCTGTGACACATTTCCCCCTGACACCGGCCCGGTACCGAGTACCCCACAGCCTTGGGAGGGCGACCCAATTTTGGCGCCACGAAAAGGATGACGAGACCCGATGCCATCGGGTTCTGTGTGCCTAAGATTTGTTGGACTTTATACTCTTGAAAATGTGCAGAAGACCTGATTTGATGGACTGTAAAATGGACATTAGAAATGGCCGCTGGCGCGGAGAAGAAGGGCGTGAAGAGACAGGAGGTCCTAGGAAAAGACCGTGAAGAGTCTTGGGCCTCCCCTGCCTGAATTACTATGTGACAGCGACATGGCCCACCCCCCGAGGGGTTCGTATACTGGCTTGGTATGGAGGCACTGGACGAAGACGCCGCCCCCGGAAGGAGGGGCAGAAGAAACCAGTGGCGGGAAAGGGGTCGAGGCAGGAAGAAGAACGCCATTTTGGAGAGTGAGGGAAGGAGGCCTGGAGAGCGCGTGGAGGTTGAGTTGGATCTCTCCGGCACCATGGCTGAAGGCTCCGATCCGATCTCGGAAATGAACTGCCAGCAGCTGGAGGACGAAATCGCCCAGCTGACGTGCCGCCTGCAACTGAGGCAGGAAGCATTATGGACATTGAATCTGCAGCGCACCCAGGAGGGGCCTACACCTGCGGTACCCGCGGCACCGGTAACCGCCGCTGCTGCACCGGACCTTTTCCCGGCAGACCCTGTGGAGCCTGGAGCCGCTGCCATATCACCGGCAGCGTACTCTGTACCCTCTTTGCCGCTACCACCAGAGGAGTTGTATACAGCCCAGGGAGCTGAAACGGAGGAAGAGAAGCCCCTGCCCGGACCTGACGCGGCTGCGCAGGTCCCACCAGCGACCCCCGTGGAGCCGGAGCGGCCATTGGCCCCACCGCCGTCCCCGGTGTCTCACCGGGCAACACCCCTTGCCACCACGCCTGCACCAGAGCAGAGACCGCACCGCCGGGAACTCCCAGGTATATACCCCGGCCCTCCTAATGGGTTGATGGGGAGGTGGAGGAGGTCCCTGCTGCTAGGGGTACGGTTGGAGCCGGCACGCCCGATCCGACATCTTCGGGGAAGAGAGGGGTCTGGATCGTTTTGGGACGGTGATCTCGGGATCCCTTCACTGCCAAGTCCCCAGGTAGTTGCTTATCAGCGCCGACAAGCTGCAGAAGCCCTAGGAGCTAGACCTCGTACCAAGACAGCGGAACCACCTATCGAGGAGGAGCAGTTGATGGGCATTGAGATGCATCATGGTTTCCTTTTGCCACAGCTTCAAGGCCATTTAGCAACAAACCAGAATCAGGATGAGGACAGTTCCAGTTCGGCTTCCAGAACCCCAGGAGGGGACCACAATTAGAAAATTTTCAAAATCTCGTTACCCAGGAGAGTTTGTTTGCACCGTTGTGCCGGTTTCTATTTTTGTTGTTATGTTTTTCTGGTAGCACTTTTGTTGCCTAATTTTTGCAGTGGCAGCATTCTTCAATTTTGAACTACAGTGATCATGAACTTGGAGTGTATCACAAACTCTCTTAGTTTGCGCCTCTTTAGGTGCTTTCTCTTGGTTTTACATAAAAACACTTTGCGAAGATGATGTTTTGCATGGACACTTTTCGAAGATGATGTCTACCTCAAAGGACCCTGAAAGAAGTCCCGGCAGGGAGCGGTGTCCAGCACTTACAAGAATCTTTGAAATGTTTTATTGTTGATGATGTGTTTTATAAGAGTATTAGTAACTGAGAAATGGCTTTTATAGAGAATGTTTTGATACAGAATTAAGAAGAATTGAAAGTAGACAGGTGACAGACCAGGTACTTGCGGTCAGCATCTTGCATCTAGAAGAGACAGTGAAAGTAGAAAAATTATCAAGAAATGTGTACGAGAGAAGGAAAAGCTGAATAATACTGAAGTGATAGTGAGTCACAGATAATGGCACTTAGAATGAAAAATTGCACTTTTTGACTTGAAATTTAGATAGTTAAATAAGAATTGTTTGTAACGTTCAAGAATAAGTACCTCCTATACTAGGAAGTTTAGTATAAGAAAAGTTTGTTCTGCATTACAAAATTTTTGTATGTTTCTTTGCTGTCAACTTTGTTTAACTTGCAGCCCGTGGACGTGCTGTGTTTTACGGGGGGGGTATGTGGCGCCCCTGAGGCTCAGTCTCCACAGAGGTACTGCACCTTATCCTAAGGTGTAGTGCACCATCACTTAGGTAAGTTGGGAGCTCCTTTCCACACTCCAACACTCGCATCCCACACAACAGGGTAGCTCTGCACAACCACATTGCGGCTCAGTGCTTAGAGAGTAGCAGAGCACCTCTGGTGGTTCCCTGCATGGAACACTGGATGTGCTGGGAGGTGGGTGGAGTTGAAATCCATATAAAAGGTTGGGAAGGTTTAGAATTACCGGTCAGTCTGACGGGAGGTCAGGCGGGAGAAGTAGTCAGTCAGGAGAGTCTGAGAACGGGTCCGAGAGGAAGGAGATCCCTAGAAGAGGGAGAGAAGGAGTGCTGCAGCTGCCTCAGTGATCTGAGCCAGCTGGCACGGGAAAGGAACAAGAGAGAGAAAGACGTAGAACTGCAACCTAAGCTTCCATAGAAAAGAGAGACAAGTACGGAACGAAGGAGTAGAGAGAACAGAGAGGAGTTGTGGGTTAGAAGAGGAACCCTGCCTATAGGTTCTCAGTGCAAGGCCGGGGCCCGGTCCCCGAGGTTGTATGGACACTTATGGTTCTGCAGCAGACACCGGTGGAGTAGTTGGCTGTAAACAAACTACTCCCATCTAAGACTTGGGGCACAACAGCAACTGAATAGAGAGCCAGGACTCCAGAGAAAGGAGTCCCCGAGAGAGGCTACAGCTGTCTGCCATACGAGTAGAGTTGTTAGGAACATCTGACAGGAGGAACTCCAGAGTACCACGGTACTGGGGCTCTTTACACCTTAAGGCGCAATAGAAGAGTCGTTCAGGAAAGGTACATGTTGGTGAAGTGTTGGAGAGGAGAATCCTGACTTGCCCGGGAGGTTGATTGAGTCTCTGCCCCGGAGGACACGGCACGGAGGCAGGCCCCAGTGTGTACCACGGACTGTGCGTAAAGCTTTGGAACTGCAAGCCCTGGTGTCTTACATTCATTTGTGCGCTAACACCGTCAGCACCGCTACATCTGGGTACCAGCATTCCTCACACCGCCTGCGCCTATCCTCATCTATTGCAATTACACTGCCCTGGGGTTACTGCTTCACCTGTGGGGAGCTACACCATCTATGCTGCAACACACCATCAGCCCCAGAGGATCTGCACGCAGCGTTGGCTTAACATCTTGCTTGCCAAACACCACAGGTGGCGTCACAAACTGTTCACATAAACTATATCACAAACCACCATTGATTTGGGCGCCCAGGGCCACGGACCGGGTCACCGCTGCTGTGACACATTTCCCCCTGACACTGGCCCGGTACCGAGTACCCCACAGCCCTGGGAGGGCGACCCACATGCAACCCATGGATAGGGGAGCATGGAGCAGATTTTTGCTGCACAATTCTAGACATATACTGTATGTATAACTGGTGAAATGCTGCAGCGTTTCAGAGAAAAACTTAGGTTAACAGTCGCCGGGGGAATCAAGTCACACGGGAGGCTAGTCAGACAGACGGGTCCCTGGCGGCATCTCTCCACCCGCTGTCCTGGAGTGACAGGTCTCTCCCTGAGTGAATATGTAGGGACAGACCTGTCATTCTAGGGCAGCGGGTGGGAAGAGGCTGCCGCAGACCCACCTGTCCGACTAGTCTCCCATGCGGCTGTGTCCCTAGCGACTAGTAAAGTATACGTTTTAGGAGTTTCATAGTTAAACATATACAGCTTAAATTGTGCAGCAAATATCTGATAGATGCTGCATGCCGATCGGCAGATTGCATCAGTTGTCAGGTTCCCTTTAAGGACCACAGGCAATGGGGCAACAAAGCAATTATATGAAAAAGGGGTTGACCGACCTCAGGCTACAAGCCTGCAGTCACTATGTAACACTACATGTGATTGCAGACTTGTGAATCCTCAAATCGCGCACTGCGAGGATTCTCTGGAATTGGCAGGCCTATGACCGCAAGTATGTGATTTGCACACATGTGGTCAGCTGCCGACTAGACGTGCGCAGCCTCGCTCAATGACCGGAACTATGCATCTCTATATGAGAGAGAGAGAGAGAGAGAGAGAGAGAGAGAGAGAGAGAGAGAGAGAGAGAGAGAGAGAGAGAGAGAGAGAGAGAGAGAGAGTCACCGACCAATCACGAAGCATCTTTCATTTTACAACTGTTCAAAAGAAGCTGAGCTGTGATTGGTTGCTATGAGTAACAGTTTTCCTTGCGACCAATCACTAAGCATCTCTCATTTCACCAGAGCTGGTTAAAAGTAGCTGAGCTGTGATTGGTTGCTATGAGCAAGTTTTCCCACTTGACAACACCTCAGCAGACACTGACATGGTGGGAGAAATCTAGCATCCCCGGGAACATAAGCTCCCAGCCATTGTCTGCCCCCGAAAGGAGCAGAGAGCACATGACAGAAATGAATCCCCCCTCCCTGCCCATATCCCCATTACACATCCTCCATCCCGTAGGCACATCTTCCATCTTAAAGGGATCATTGGTATGGAAGTCAGAGCAAATCCATCCAGGGCTTTGGTTTTGACCCAAGGCCTCTCTTAAAGGGATCCCTGGTATGGAAGTTAGGACCGTTCCACTCAGCTCTGTGGTTCTGTCCCCAGGGTCTTTTAAAGGGATCATTGGTATGGAAGTTAGGGCAAATCCACTCTGCGCTTTGGTACTGACCCCAGGCCTTTCTTAAAGGGATCTCCTGTACGGAAGTTGGGGTAAATCCCTCAGCGCTCTGATTCTCACCCCAGGCTTCTATTAAAGGGATCATTGGTATGGAAGTCAGGACAAATCCACTCAATGCTCTGGTTCTGACCCCAGGCCTCTCTTAAAGGGATCCCCAGTATGGAAGTTAGGACAGTTCCACTCAGCTCTCTGGTTCTGACCCCAGACTGATGGGATGATGTGGGATATTAGGGGGAGTAGTCAGGTGGCTCTGACTGACAGAATGATGTGGGATATTAGGGGTAGTAGTCCGGTGGCTCTGGCTGACGGGATGATGTGGGATATATGCGGAGTGGGCGGGGCTCTACACTCAGCATAATATATATATATATTTTTTCATAATAATTTGTTATAACTAACCGTAGTTAATTACTATGCCTGGGCAGCGCCAGGCTCTTCAGCTAGTATCACATATTTGTGATCACATGAAAGCTAGCTCCTGTTGCCGGCACAGGAGAAACCTCACAGCGTGCAGCGCACAAGATGTGAAGATTTACAAGCCTGCAATCACATGTAGTGACTGCAGACTTGAAGCCCCTTTAAGGTGGAGAGAGAAAAAAAAAAAAAAAACATTAAATAAAAACAATGCCCACATCAATCCGAAAAAAGAGCAAAAATTTAATTATAATAATATAGTGGCCCAAAAAAATTTTGGATAAACAATCACAATGTTGTTAGAAAGCGGCTTGTCATTTAGGACCAAAAAAATTCTAGTTATTAAGGAGACGTCATGCATGACAACAATGTGAAAGCTTTCCTATCAGAGTTGCCCTTTAATGCCTTTGCTGATTTATGCAGCAGCATGTGACCCTTATCTCAGTATGGATAGACGTGTATGGACCACATGGAGATGGAGCATGCATGACAATAACTGGTACTTGGACTCTTGGACAGTCCCTCTGTATATTGGGGTCATATGCTGTCGTTGGTGAGGGCATAGTGATAGGATATAGTCAGGATACCTGACTGTCTAGACCCACCAACCCCTTGACCATATAGATAAAAGGGCAAGGTCTGACTGAGCCATCACTACCTATGCTGAAACTAAATGAAATACTGAAGCATTCAGGTCCGGCATGAGGAATGCCAGCGCCCCGAGTGACGTCCTATAAGAAGGGCTAGCAAATAAGGACTAGCATAATACTGCACTTCCGTCTGGGGAACCCGATATCTTTGAGCCCACTGGGATTTATTTTCAGAACGGGAGTGAAAGGGGCAGACATCAACATTTGATACCAAGTGGAGGAGGCATCAGCCCACGCTTACATGAAACTCTGTTGTGTTGAGAATGTGACGGCCATCTGGACTCCAGCAGGACGACACCAGCCCTGCCGAGCCTTCATCGATCTTACAGTGCCAATCGGACTGCTCCAGAGACCAGACCTGGGGGAAAGAAAAAAAAAAAAAAAAAAGAAGTGAGAGTGATACTAATGACTGGACAGACTACGGGAGCACAAATCTGGTGAAGGATGAAGGACTGGCGCTGGATCCCGCTGCAGAAGTAAGTGCTGGCCGTAATAATCCACATTCCAAGCGACGGCAGCTGGAACATCCATTTATTCCGCCTCGTGTTTAAAGCCTACACTAAATGATGCTCGCTGATACTAATGCTGCTCTCCATAACACAACAGTCGGGGTCCCAAGAGATGCCGGCACCGCGGACCACTACCTCTATAATTGGTCATTCTGATTTGCAAGCCAATATCACGTGTGTGTGTGTGTGTGTGGAGGGGCCAATATGAAAAAGATGTGGTACAGATCCGCATCCCCAGATTTCTGTTTGCAGTCAGTGAATGGAATCGTGGCGTGCATTTAGTGCTCCACAGCTCTTTAGAGAGGTCAGTCTTGATCAGGAGGGGTTCTCACCTTTTGGGTGGAAACAATGATTCGATTCACTGACAGCAAGCTGAAAAAATGAAACTGACAGTCTTTGTGTTAAAACGTATCTGTAGAGTTGTAGAACTTTTCAGGATGCAATGATTACACTTTACATGACATCTGACTATCCTTCCATTTTTTTAAAAAAAGATGGTGCAGCAGGTTCCCCCGTATCTGCACTTCTGCAAAATATTGGAAAATCCATAATGAAATCCTCTTAATATCTCGCTGTGCACTAGGGCTGTGTTCAGACTTGCTCCCCTTCTGTCCATTGCATATGCATTTAATATAGCTATAAACCTTCATGAACTACGGTCGTGTCCTTTTGGCATGTGTTTGCACAATGAACAATCGCATATCTGCTATACAGTAAGAGAATATATACAGCGAGTACCGTATATGCTATTTTTACAATATAAGTCAATGGTACCTATATAGTGACATAAGTTATAGTCTTTCTTGGAAGATATAGATCAAGGAATATTCAACATGTTTTCTGATGAAAAATTAGGTTTAAAACAGTGTCTTAAAGTGCCCACACATATAAGAGCAAAATTAGCACAACCAGTCAATTTCAAAATGATTGGCCGATCATCGATCTTTACTCTCCACTGATGGCAGATGTCAGGGGAAACCAGGATCGGGCATATTGGACTTTAACATGCCTGATTATTTGTCCACAAGAGAGATAGGTTGCTGCCATTAAGGAGGCATACATGCTCAGCTAAGCTGAGGGTGATGTGTATGGCAGGCATAGCTGTCAGCTCAGGGTATATGCACATGGCAGCTTTACTGGGCAGATCCTGTAAAAGCACCGCAATAGAATGAACAGAACGCACAGCAATGTAAAGACGACATTGCTGTGCACATGTTCAGTCTTTTGGTACTTCTTTTATCTGCTTCATGGTTTGGAAACCATGATGGTAGAAGCGTGTTTCATCTCCAGGCGGCTCCCACTAGGGAGGTGCTCACTAGTTATAGTATTAATCTACAGAAAAACAAAAAAAAAAGAAAAATGTTGCAAAACCAAAGAAGAGGCCACTTCAGGAAAAAGACTGCCGGCTCTTTCCTAAAGCGGTTTCACCTCGAAATCCCTCGGCGGGTGGGCCTTCACATACAGTAAAAAGAATATTTGGTTGACGGTTATTTAAGGTGAACAGCCAGCCTAAGCAATACGTGGGGTCTGTGTGGCTAGCGGCTTTCCAGGTCCTTGAAGTTGTCAGCAGCGAGGCTAAGATCTGCCTTTGGGGATCTGTAATAGTTCATAGCTGACCTTACAAGACAGAAGAGTAAGGTGACGGGTGCGGGAAGATAACTTTCCTACTAATAGATACTTATCTCATGTAGCCCCAAAGAGTTGTGCAGAAACTCCCAGTATATAGCAATAAAAGAAAAAAAAAAAAGGTGGATTGCAACTGGATGATTTTTTGTTTTTAATGCTGACGTCTATAGAAAAGGGATCCTTTAAATCGCCAAGCATTTTTCTTCTGTTTGAAAAGGATCCGTTTTTTTCCTTACTGGATCCACTTCATACGGGTGATTACTGGACATGTGGCCTCAATGATCTTAGACAAATGACGGCTGAACCCGCCGATGTCGACAAATTCATCCGACAGTCTAGTCTATTTGGTGGTGGCGGCCGAATGATGGTCGGGAGAGATGTCCGTCACACGTCTGATTTTAGACTGCCAATTGCATTTTTCTCCCTGAGATAAGCCATCAGATAACGGGACATAGACAACACAGGGGCGAACGGCCAAACAGGCTCCGGTGTATGGGACATTCAGAGGGCACTGTTCACAGTGACTCCGGTCCAAATTGCCCCATTCACACCGGAGCAGGTGAGGCCAAGAATGATGATTTTTAAGCAGTTTTACCTGAAGGAGGAGCACACTGCTCAGTGCCCGTGTGAGCAGCAGCCTGTTAATGCCAGCTGGATATTATGAAAAGACCCTCGTTCTCAATAACCCTGCGGTGTAAATGCACCATTACCTGCCAAGGTCGCTGCCGCTCCAGCACTGCCTCTGCCCTTCTCCCCAATAGTCTATGTATTAAAGTCATCAGCAAAAAACATCAATCTACATCCTGTGACCACTGCAGACAATTACTGGCTCCAGCGGTTATCAGTATTACCACTGATATCAGTGACTGGCTGCAGCAGTCACTTGTTGTAGTTGGGTCATTATCACAGCTACCCTGTAGCCTGGAGGAGTGGTAATATAAAGAAGGGTGAACATTTTAGCAACATGCATGCTAGGCTTTATTTGCGTATAGGTCTCAGTCTTGATCTAGAACTATTCCTTCACTACCCCTGAATGGCCCCTAGATAATAATCGTCCGGGTGGCCACGTTCTGCGATGCAATCAAACCGTCACTGAAAGAGCAGCTCCGACTCCCCATAGAGAAGGCAGGGATGGTTTATTACAGTCTCTGCCTTCTTGATCACTGAATACACATTGCTGAACGAGGAGGCTGTAATATACCAGCCCCAGTTACCGGGGAAGTCAGGTGAACAAAAATGTATTTAAATGGAATCTGTCAGCAGGTTTTTGCTACCTCATCTGAGAGCAGTATACTGTAGGCAAAGGGATCTTGATTCCAGCAATGTGTCACTTACTCTACTGGGTGCAGCAGTTGTGACACAATCAAAGTTCTTAGATCTAGCAGAGCTCAGAAAGCTGCACCCGCCCACACCAGGTTCTCCATGTCCATTGTCTAGTGACAGGGAGCTGCTTATCACAGGAAGGGACAGACTCAGCCCAGGGCTTACCAGGCCAGTTAGTTACAGCAATGATAATGGCCTGGTGATAAAACCTTCAGTGAACAACAGCACACAGCCTGATAAGTGACACATTGTTGAATTCAGTGTTTTAACCCCTACCTCATGCTGTCCTCAGAGGATATGACAAAATCTTAATGACAGATTCCATTTAAAATATGGAAATGCTCCTCAAAGGTCTATTGTGGGGAAACAATATTGGAAATAAATACAATTAAACAGACACCGCCAATCCAAATCGCTTTTACAAGTCCCACCCCTTAGGGAAAAAAAATGAGTATCCGATATATAAAGATAATTGTTACAGATAAGGGAACACGTTTTTAAATGCATTTTAGCAGTCTTTTGTGGTGATAAAAAATATGTAAAAACAGACAAATATTTTGTTTATTTTCCCACCGATAACAAAAATATTAAAACACACAAGACTATGACAACTACATAAAAATTAAGGCACGAAAAACGTGCAAAAATTATTTGAATATCCAAATTAAAAAAAAAAGTTTACAGCTCTTTAAACCACATATACGAAAAAAAGCACTCAGATCCCAGTTAATGTAAATGCGCACTGGGTCAGGAGAAGCCCATACTGTAGGTGTACTCAGTGAGAGCGCGGGGCGCACAGTCAGTGGGGAGAGAGCGCGGTGGCGCACAGTCAGTGGGGAGAGAGCGCGGGGGCGCACAGTCAGTGGGGAGAGAGCGCGGGGGCGCACAGTCAGTGGGGAGAGAGCGCGGGGGCGCACAGTCAGTGGGGAGAGAGCGCGGGGGCGCACAGTCAGTGGGGAGAGAGCGCGGGGGCGCACAGTCAGTGGGGAGAGAGCGCGGGGCGCACAGTCAGTGGGGAGAGAGCGCTGGCATCCTCTGATCTCCCATTCCTGGCCGTTTATGGCCTTCAGAGAAGAGCTGGAAATAAAAGCGAGCGCTTACAGACCCCATACTGCATGGCTCCTACAGTGTCGGTGTATAAGTGAAGGACAGGGAGGGATTTGAGCTTAGGAAGTGATCACTTTCAGAAAGTGAGTGCAGTCATTCAAGACCACCCAGTCTCACGGCACACACCTGTACAAGCCCCCTCTTGTACATCGCACACAAGATGAACATGGAGTCTGCAGACCACTCGACATGCTGGATCTGGTCCAGGCAGGTGTAGAGCTGCAGGATCTGTAAGGTGCTCACATCCCGGATCACCAGTCTGTACTGGACACAGGAGGCCTGAGGACAAAGAGCAGAAACGTGAGAAGAGGGCTCGTCATACCACCGCCATCTGCACCTCATCTGAGCGGAAACTTTCCTCTTCGCATCCAAACGCTGAAAACTCCTGCAGACCTAACACTTCTCACATCTGAAACTTTTTTTTTAGCAAAATAATTTGTTCAAATACAAAATAAAAAAAAAAAAATAATGAAAAATATATACATCGCGCCACACTTGCCATAGACTTCAGTACAAGTCGCAGGTGCCATGCAACTTGAAAGAGAACTGCTGTCGTGTGCCACATGGCGCCATTTAGCCCGAGCCTAAACAGACATTTTTACTGCATGGCACACAGCAAAAAGTTACAATTAGAGGGGTTGTCTGGGAAAAATTAAAATGTTCCCAGTGACTTGGTTTGTTAAAAACTAGCAGACGGAGCAATACTGCCCTCTGGGCGCTTACCTGCCTCCAGCGCAGGACGCACTGTGGTCTGTGTTTACACCACAAGTGAGACGTCACCATTCAAGGACCGCTGCAGTCTGTGACTGGCCGCAGTAGTCAGGGGACTTCTGCAGCGTGTCACTCACGTCACCAATGATACGCTGCAGACGTCACCTGTCTTAGGCAAATTCCATGAACCCCAGAAAGTGGCCAGAACTGCTCATCGTGCAATGAACAAGCCCTGATGACGCAGTACAGGAGTAGAGGTACACCGTCTGAAAGCAGCAACACAAGAAGGATTTATTATTTCTATAAAGCAATTTCATTAGAACATCCACCCAGCGCCCCAGATTTGTATCTCCGGCCTTTAGGGTGAAGGTAACATCATTTTTACCATAGGATAACCAGCCTAAGGCTGGTTTCACATTAGCGCTTTTGTGCGCAGCGCATCGGGCGCACCAGTGCGCATGCGCACTGCGCACCTATATTTTACATGATGTGCGCATGGTCTTGCGCATATTTGCGCTTTCGTGCGCATGCGTTTTTTTGTCTTTTGCGCCAGGCGCGTCAGACGCAACATGTTGCATTTTTGGTTCCGCCCTGTCTCGTTAAAACAACGCATGCGCACGGAATGCGCACGGAATGCGCAAAAACACCACATTGGAGCCTATGGGAGCGCAATACTTGCGCATGGTCTTGCGTTTTTATGCGCATGCGTTTTTTACATAAACATGACTGAAATTTGGTCTAGACAGTAAAAAAACAAAATTGAACCAAGGTGATAAAATGGTGTGGGCACTGGGATTCCACAATACTTTAAGGATTGCTCACTAGTGGACACACAGCACAAGCTGCACCAATGTAAGTATGAAAAACCTAATGTCTGGCTGAAATTTCAATACATTTCTATGTACTTATGTCTCTTTTTTTTTTTATTGCAGCATGTCTTCATCTGGTGAAGAATATGTCCCCGGGACAGGGCAAGAGGCAGAAGAAGTGAGTACTATGCTTCCGTATGGATTTGAAAAAATAAACACATGTGATTAATTTTTTTGGTTTAATTTTCAGAGCTCATCCTCCATCACGCCACCACCACCGGAGGAACGGCAGGAGCAGCAAGGCCAAGTGCGGGCGGGTAGACGTGATGTAAGTACAGACGGACTGTTTTTTTTTTTTTTTTTTACTTATTTTCTAGTCTGGTTTTTTTTTTTTTTTTTTTTTGGTATTTTTTAATTTTATTTTTTTTAAATTTTCATGGTTGTTTTTTTCGATGTTTGTTGTTTTTTTTCCATTTATTTCCATTTAAAACAAATAATTTTTTCATGGATTGTTTATCAATATCTAGGGCTCAAAGTGTGTGTATGTGTGTGTGTGTGTTTGTGTGTGTGTGTGTGTATGTTTGTTTGTTTGGGTATATGGGCACGGGACTATGGGATGGAGGATATATATGATGGGTATATGGGCATGGGATAGAGGATATGTATGATGGTATATGGGCACGGGACTATGGGATGGCGAACATGTATCATGTGTATATGGGCACAGGCATATGAGATGGCGAATATGTATGATGGGTATATGGGCACAGGACTATGGGATGGAGGATATGTATGATGGAATATGGGCACGGGACTATGGGATGGAGGATATATATGATGGGTATATGGGCATGGGATGGAGGATATGTATGATGGTATATGGGCACGGGACTATGGGATGGCGAATATGTATGATGGGTATATGAGCATGGGACTATGGGATGGAGGATGTGTGATGGGTATATGGGCACTGGACTATGGGATGGAGGATATGTATGATGGAATATGGGCACGGGACTATGGGATGGAGGATAATTTTAAATTTATATAACTAACCACAGTTAGTTACTATGCCCGGGCAGCGCCGGGCTCTTCAGCTAGTTATCGATATTTTTTTTTTTTTAAATCTTTCAAAGATTAATGTTTGTCTTTCTTTTCTAGGCTCCACAGCGGGAGGAGGACCTCGCCCTGGACAACGACGAGCTCATCCGTCTAGTCCAGGAGCGAGTCCCGTTGTGGGACACCCGTCACCAACTGCACTCGGACAACGTGGTGATCCGGCGGCTCTGGAACGAGGTGGCCGCATCGCTGATGGATGGCTGGGACAATGCCTCTCCCCGGGTCCGCAAGGATTTTCGTAAGTATTTAAATGCAGTGTGATGCAGCAGTGATCTTGGCCGGGATCACCCAACTGTGTGTGATGCTATTAACTCCATGGAGTTTCTATCATCACACACAGTTGGATGATCACAGCCTCCAGTGCATAGTCTTACTTTTTTTCTTTTTTTTTTTTTTTCCATCACAGTGAACAAAGTCAGAACCCGTTGGCGCTCGATGAAGGACCGCTTCAACAGGGATATCCGTCAGGAGAATAAGGTTCGCAGTGGTGCTGCGGCAAGGACCGGCACGAAGTACCGATACCATCGTGCCTTGGCATTTTTAAGACCGGTCCTTGCCTCCCGAACGTAAGTATTTTCTAGTTGTATTGTGTTTTATTCTGTGCTTTTCTATTCCACAGGAGTTGGCGATTGTTAATTTATGGTAGTAATTTCTTTCTTTTCTTTTCACAGCACCTGGAGCAGCACCCTGCAACCTGGTCCCGAAGCGGTCCTTCATCAAGCTGCCCCGGACCCCTCCCAGCCATCCATCAGCGAGGAAGCACCTTGCAGGTCTGCACCACAGTCATCTGGAGACCAGGAAGCTGGTCGCTCAGGTGTTCCCCTGTCCCAGGTCTCTGCCACTGGTTTTGCGGGCACTTCCCGCCAGCAGCGGCAGAGGACCTTGGACAGGCCTCTCATGCCCGAGTTCGTTGAATTGAGCTCGGTCTTTCAGAGTAGCCTCAAGGCACTCTCCGATAGACTTGAGAGTGGTTTCCTCCTTTTGGACCAACGCTACAAGTCTATCGAGGGTCGCC